>NC_047146.1:28911393-29211393 GCF_009829125.3 Periophthalmus magnuspinnatus | reverse complement strand
TTAATGTCATGCCACAGCATCTCTATTGGGTTCAGGTTTGGACTTTGACTAGGCCACTCCAAAATCCTCATTTTGTTTTTTTAAGTAATTCAGAAGCGGACTTGCTGGTGTGATTTGGATCATGTCCTGCTGAAGAACCCAAGTGCACTTCAGCTTGAGGTCACAAACTGACGGCCGGATATTGTCCTTGAGGATTTGTTGGCAGAGAGCAGAGTTCATGGTTCCTAAAACACAGCAAATTGTCCAGGGCCTGAAGCAGCAAAGAAGCCCCAAACCATGACACCACCACCGTGTTTCACTGTTGGCATGGTGGTCTTTTTATCAAATGCTGTGTTAATTTTATGCCAGATGTAACGAGATGCACTCCTTCCAAAAAGTTAAACTTTTGTTTCAGCAGTCCACAGAATATTTTCCCAAAAGCATTGAGGATAATCAAGATGTGTTTTGGAAAAAGTGAGTGACAAGCATGTCACATGTTCTTTTTTGTCAGCAGTGGCTTTAGCCTTGGAACTCTGCCATGCATGCCATTTTTGCCTGGTTTCTTTTTATGGTTTAGTCATGAACACTGACCTTTACTGAGTCAAGTGAGGCCCGCAGTTGTTTAGATGCCTGGGTTCCTTTGTGACCTCTTGGGTCAATCATCGCCATGCTCTTGGGGTAATTTTTGCAGGCCAGCTACTCCTAGGAAGGTTCACCACTATACCATGCTTTCTCCATTTGTGGATAATGGCTCTCACCGTGGTTCGCTGTAGTCCCAAAGAGTTAAAAATGGCTTTGTAACCTTTTTCCAGAATGAAACATGTCAATTACTTTTCTTCTCATCTGCTCCTGAATTTGTTTGGATTGCGGCATGATGATTTGGGTTCAATATGGCCTACTTCACCTTGTCAGACAGGTTCTATTTAAGTGATCTCTTGATTGGAAATGTCTGGCAGCAATCAGGCCTGGGTGTGGCTATGAAATTGAACTTTGCTTTTCACAATAATATGATCAATCACAGTTAACTCATCATTTAACAAGGGGGGCAATTACTTTTCCACACAGGATCATGTAGGTTTGGGTAGTATTTTTCTCTTAACAAATAAGATCATCCCTGAAAAACTGCATTTTATGTTTACTTGGGTTATCTTTGTTTAATATTTAAATGTTTGATGATTAAAAACAGTTAAGTGTGATACAAATGAATAATAAGAAATCAGGAAGGGGGCAAATAATTTTTCACAGCACTGTACAGGACATATATCAGAATTATCATTTTATAATAGAAATGTCTTGAATTACAGAAAAGAACTAGATTATGGAGATAATATACATGCAAACTTCAGTCTCTACTTTGAAACCTTTAGATACACTTGCAATCGCTGTATGAAAAAGTAGGTTGGCCATTGCCATCTATCAAAAACGAACAACTGTATAAAATGTATTTTATAAGGGACTACTTGATTGACTGCCTGAATATCTCACTTGCTTGTTCAACTTTGATATGGGAACTTCTAATACAAAATTTCATGATTGTTTATGTCTAAAAACTGACTGGACTACAACTGAAATGGGAAAAAAAAGCTTTTGGTTATTTTGGACATGCAAAACTCGATACATTGGTGCCACAAATGCACTTTAATAATCTGGTGACAAACATTTCTAATCACACCTGCACCTGTTTTTAATGTTTTAAATGTTGTTATTTGTTTTGTTTGCTTTTAGTTGTATTGTTCTATATTTTAACAGGCCACTCAGAAGAGAGTCCAAGTACTCTCAATGGCAGTGTTGTGAAGTAATTGAATACATGTACTGAGAAAACATACTTAGAATACTAATTTTGAGTAACTAATTGTAACTAACATGCCAATGCATATTTTTAAAATATTTTTTATAATCTTTTCTTCTTTCCAAACCTCATGGTTTTACTAACAGATGACTGGCTGTAGACCACTCCTCCCAAACCAAACATGAAACTATGAGCTGACCTGGCTGAGCTGCAGGTGGAGGTCCCTCTTGTCTGTGGCCAAGGCGGAGTTGAGGGTGGACATTTTGTCCAGCGCATCCTGTTTCTCATCCAGCCATCTCTTCAGAAGTGTCTCTGAGGAGGACAGACGCAGCTCCACCTCCCTGCTCTGAGGGGCAGTACATAGTCAGCTGAGAGAGACACCACAGTCACTCCAAACAAGAGTCAGAGGTAATTCTTTACACAATAAACTCACAAGACACACACACACATAAAAACATACATTAAAATGTGCAAAAAATGTCCTTGTACGGTTTGTGTCTACTGTGCTTCTTGTGCGTGTGTATTACCTTTGTCAGAGCGTCTCGCGCATCTGCAGCCTCTTCTTTAGCCCTCTGTCTGTCCAGTTGCTCCTGCTGCAGTGCCGCCTGCAGGAGCCACAGGAGTATTATAACATTAGGTTATTGGAACACAAAGACCACAGGGCTAAACCAGAGCAGAAGCAGAGTCACAGGGTAATTATAAAATTAGCTTATTAGATTACAAAGACCATAGGGCTAAACCCGAGTAGAAGAGTCACCGTCAGGCTGTGGATGTCCTGTCTCTGCTGCCTCTCCCTCTCAGTCAGCTGGACCTTCTGTAGAAGCTCCTGTTCCACCCTGAAAGAGCACAGATTTCAAGTGACAGACATGACACTAGCTTGTGGATGTGAGGGGTGTCAGTGCCTGTACCTCCGCTCAGCTTGCTCCTCCAAGGCCTGTCTCCTCCTCTCCTCTTCCTCCCTCTCTGTCCTCAGCCTGTCTCTGTCCCTCTGGAGCTCCTGGACCTCCAAGCGCAGGGCTGTGCTGCCCTCCTGCTCCCTGGTATCAGGGAAAAAGACATCATTCGGGACATATACTGTTACTGTATTACATCACAGTGTAACCTATGCTTATGAATAAACTAAAGACTAGACAAGAGAACAGTTGTCCTCTTCACTTTCTTCTGAATACATGTAAATCTGAGGGTTGACAAGCAGCAGTGGGACCTGTGGAGGTGGTCCAGGGCCTCACGGAGCTCTTTCTGCACATGTCTGAGAGAAGCTTCCAGAGTGCTCTTCTTCTGCTCCCCCTGTATGAGCTCCGTTTGCAGAGCGCTCCTCTTCTGGTCACCCTGTGTAAGCTTCATCTGTAGAGTGCTCCTCTCCTGCTCCCCCCGTGTAAGCTCCATTTGCAGACTGCTCCTCTCCTGCTCCCCTTGTGTGAGCTCCATCTGCAGAGCGCTCCTTTCCTCTTCCAGTCCATGGACATGCTGCTCAAGAGCCTAAGACAAAACCACACTCATCTATTTAATTTATTAATTACTGGCAAAAATTAAAACAATATAAAAATGGCAATAACTGCAGACAGTGATAATGCCAATGTTCCAGAGTCTGGTCTCAAACTAGCAACCTTAGGTTTCCAAATATGTGATGTAACCACTATGCTACTGACACAGGACACGCAGTTGTGAACAACAGCTATAAGCACAGAAATAAACCAGTGCCAGCTGTATTAAAGTTGGAGGTGTTAATGTAGCAAAAGTTAAAGGGTTAAACAAAGAAAGATGAATGGAGCTAAAGTGTTAGTAAGTGTTAATATTGATTACAGTGAAAAAAACTTTCAAGTTTTTAGGTAAAAGTGTAAGTAAGAGCCACTTTTACTTATCTTGTGGTTATTAATTTGTGTATACTGCAAAAGAGCTGAGTAACATATCCAGTAGGGGGAGCTCTTTACAATTGAAGTCAATGAAAAAATATGTATTCTATTTGAATTTAATAAAAGCTATAAAAGTAACATATGTGAAAAGTAGAAATAGAAAAGTAGATAAAAATCAGACGATTGTGAAGAGGTATCAAGTGTAATTTTTTATTTTTTTGTTTTAGTGTTAAGGATTTGAAAGGTGCCAAAAAGGGGAAAAGGGAAGGGGAAAATACAAGAGCAAATAGGGATGACCTCACCCAATCACTCAAAAATTAAACAATATTATGAACCGTAGCATGGGATCTTTGAAGGACCTGAGAGTTCTGTGTCTGACCTGCAGTTGGTGCTGGTTCCTCTGAAGGGCGCCCTCTGTCTGACTGATGACCCCTAGTAGAGAGGACAGGTCCTGGGTGAGGATACCCTCATGGGAGACAGCAGGTAATGGACAGCTCAGGAGGCGGGCCTTAAAAACAACAGCAGAGGTGGTCTGATGAGAGACCTTCTCACGGTAGACCAAACTTAAGGACACTTTGTGTGTCCATCTAACCGCCCACTCCCCACTCCAATCCCACTCTCATAAAATGCAATTTCAGTCTGTTTATGTACTAAGCCTGCAAACCCTGAAGTTTAGACCTCTACAAACATGATTCTTCTATTAGTTTAGCAGTTCATATCCAAGTTACTCAAAGTTATCCTGAACCACAATATCAGTCAGAGAAAACACTTAAATCTTTATGGTAAATATGTCCTCACCAGGCTGAGCAGCGCAGCGCTCACAGCCTGCAGGTTGGACTGGGCCACTCTCAGTCCGTCACACTCCTGCCTGTGGTCCGGCAGACTCAGCCTACATCAGAGCAGGGAGGGAAAGGAACAACATACAATCAGCATATGGAAACATGTCATTTGCTTTGGTTCATTTCAAAATGTATAGAATATTTGCTATATAAATACCATATGATATGGACCCCAGGAATACTAGCAACCACTTTGTGGAAGCTAATGGGGATCCAAATATAAAGATCTAAATAAAGAATATGCTATACATTCTACATAAAGATGTGTATGCTAAATAGGAGCTAGATCTGAACTGGCAACTTTTCAGGTATAACCTAGAAAATGTTACACACCGTTTTTGCAATCAAGATGTTTCGGCTCCCATCACAAAGCCATTTTACATTTGATGGTACTGGCTTGAGACAGTAAGATTTATGATTGAGTTATGCTGAAGGTGAGACAACCATAAAAATGCATAATGATGTTAGCTGTAACCAAGGGCAGGGCAGTTTCACTCTAAAACTTTGGGGTTGGACTTAGTTAACACAGAGTAGGCTAAATCTTGGTATCTCAAGTAGGCCTGCCACAATAACAAATTTTGAAGTTTGATATATTGCTGAAGTAAATATTGTCAATAAACGATAATAACTCATTTATATCACTGACATAATCCAAGAGCAATTATTCTAAATGTACAATATTGTTAAAAAATCACAAGCTGCAATCAATAAACAGTCAATTAAATGCAATAGTACTTAGTTTGCATCTGTAATGAATCATAGAACTTATTAAATCAACCTTTTACAGCTTAAATCTTATTCTATAGCCAAAAATATTACCAAAAAGTTTCCAGTAATGCAAAGAAAAGATTCTTCTCTGAATATAACCACTCCTGGTGGAACAGGGGATTACACCATCTTTTCTTTCAATTATAACACATCAAACCAACCTCGACCACCTGAACTACATTTGCATAAGGAAATATCTAAATATTAGATAAACACTGTGCAATGTATTTGAAATAAGATCATTATAATATGCTAATGGTATATTTTTCAAGTGGAAATGTAAAGAAATGAGAAGTATATTTGCCACTACAGTGGTTTGAAAATGATGGCTTTTAGTTTATAAGTCATCTAATTAACAGGTCAGCATCCATTACATCGAAAGGACTGGACAATGTTTTCAAGATATAAGAACATATATTGTGCAAACATTTTGAACTTGCTGTGGCATATTTTGAACTAATCAGTGGATCAACTACCAGAGAGCAGGCCTCAGACCAAGCCTGCCTCCAAAACAAATATTCAAACCAACAATGTCCAACAAAAAATTGGCAGAAGATGTTGAAGACATAAAGAAATCTTTGTATTTTATGTCCAAGAAAATAACCAAAGTGGCAAAACAACAAACAACCTTGTAGGAACTTACAGATGAAATTAAATAATTGAAGGCACTGATACAAGAAAAGGACAAGAAAATTGAACATTTAGAATGACGAATTGAGGATTTGGAACAATATTAAAGAATGGAGGATCTCCTGATTTCAAGTATTGAAATCCAACGCTCCTATGCCCAGGCTGCAGCAGGGGACAAAGGAGAAGGTAACCTGCTAACTCCTATCCAAAGTCCTGGTTTGTCTCCTCTTGAACATCAAGTCATTAAGTTCTTTGAAAGTAAGGATATCCCAATAGACTGTAAGAACATAGCTGCCTGTCACACACTGCCGCAGAGAAATTATAAAGAGCCTAAAATTATCATTAGCTTTGCCAATCGAAAGAACAAAATGGAGGTACTAAGAAATGCCAGAAAATTGAAAGGGACAGGTGATGGTGTGGATGAACACTTTACCAAAAGAAACACCGAAATAGCAAGACAAGCAAGAATGTTAAAGAAAGAAAAGACGCTTCAAGACACCTGGACGAGAAACTGCATAATTATGATCAAGCTGAATGGAACTGAAAGGATTTGGATTTATTATGCATTCAGATAGACTTAATCCAACTAAAACAAAGTAAGAATGGATTCAGATTATTTGAACTATGAACATTTTCAGTTTAAAACATTTGACTACACAGAGTATAAACCTGAAGACATACAGAATGATCTTGATCCAGAGAATAACTTTTATACAAAATAAAAAAACACGTGTGAATATTACACAGAGGATCAATTTGAGCCTCAAATAAGTACAAAAGATTCACTATCTGTCATACATTTCAACTGTAGAAGCCTAAATGCAAATTTTTCAAAAATTCTACACTGCTTGAAACAAATAAAAAAAACTATTCTCTGCTGCAGCAATGAGGCATGGTTATGAGAGAATCAATGTTCCCAGTTTCAGATTGAAGGATATAATAGGTTCTTCATAAGTAGAACTTCTCAAAAAGGTGGTGGTGTAGCTTTATATGTTGATAAAAAGTTTTAAAAGAAAGATAGCAAAAGACAAGTGCTTAGTCATTGATAAAATTATGGAATGCATTACTGTAGAAATTGAAAGTGAAAAATCTAAAAATATTATATTAAGTTGCATATATAGAAAGCCTGGCTCATGTATTGATACATTTTAGGAAAAAAACTGTTTGATCTATATGAGGGCTTAAATGACAGGAAAATGTTTTTTGTTTGTGGGGATATTAATATAGATCTACTGAATCCTCTAGAACAAGTTGCAATTACTGAAATCATAATTTAAAATGTACAACTTGTCTGTCAAAACAAAACCAACTTGAATAACAAGAAACAGTGCAACGTTGATTGACAATATATTCACCAGCGTTATAGAAAGTGAAACAATAAGTGGACTTTTAATAAATTATGTATCAGATCATCTACCAATCTTTATAGTTAAAAAGAAAGTCACAAAATTGCATAATGAAATAAAAACTGTCAAAATATATAGACAAAAAAACATTCAATCAATTTAAACGTGACTTAATGGAACAACATTGGGACAATGTGTATGTAAATAATGTATGATAGGTGAAGGTTTTCTGAAAATTTTTTGCTCTGTTTATGAAAGAAATTGTCCTTTATTTAGTGGACCGACCTGTAACAAATTTGCTGAAAAGCCTTGGATGACTAAAGGTATTCATAAAGCATGCAAGAAAAAAAATAAGTTGTATAAAGATTTCTTTTAAAAAAAATCGTACAAGTGAGGCAGAGGTTACCTATAAAACATACAAGAATAAATTAATAAGTATTATGAGATTAAAGAAAAATAATATTATTGTTCAATTTTGGAAAAAAAAACAAAAATGACATTAAAAACACTTGAAGTGTTTTAAATAAATTAATAAAAAAGGGCAAATTGAATGCCAATTTTCCTACTCGCATTCTGACAAATGATGGACGTTTTCTCAGTCAGCCTAAGGAAATTGCAAATTAATTTAATAATTATTTTAGTAGTATTGGTTCTAAATTGGCAAAAGATATTCCGGAATCTAATCAAGAGAATGACATAATCAGTAGAATACCTAAGCAGGATAAAATAATATTCCTACAAGGAACAGGCGAGATGGAAATATGTACAATTGTCATACAAAGCAAGAACAAAAATTCAACAGATTAGAATGGAGTAGAAAGAAACCATTGACTACATAGTTATTCCAATCATCTATATTTTTTATTTATCTTTGCAGTCGGGTGTATTCCCTGAAGGGATGAAGACGGCAAAGGTTATCCCTATTTACAAGTCCGATGATCAACATTATGTTACAAATTACAGACCTATTCCTCTATTGTCTCTTTTTGCTAAAATTTTAGAGAAACTATTCCATAACAGATTATACAATTACCTCAAAAGACGTAATATACTTTGTGAACAGCAATATGGCTTTAGATCAAATAGAACCACTACTTTGGCTTTAATAGATCAAGTTGAAAATATATCTAATGTAATAGACAGTAAACAATACGCAATTGGAGTGTTTCTAGATTTAACTAAAGCTTTTGATACAATCAATCACGATCTACTACTCAGGAAATTGCACAGATATGGAATAAGGCTTTCTCTTGGATCAAAAGTTACAGTGAGGCAAATAAGTATTTGAACAACCTGTGATTTTGCAAGTTCTTCCACTTAGAAATCATGGAGGGGTCTGAAATTGTCATCTTAGGTGCATGTCCACTGTGAGAGACATAATCAAAAAAAAAAATCTGGAAATCACATTGTATGATTTTTTAAATAATTTATTTGTGTGTTACTGCTGCAAATAAGTATTTGAACACCTGTCTGTCAGATAGAATTCTGACCCTCAAAGACCTGTTAGTCCACTTTTAAAAAGTCCACCTCCAATCCACTTATCCTAAATTAGAAGCACCTGTCGTTAGCTGCATAAAGACACCTGTCCACCCCATACAATCAGTAAGACTCCAATTACTAACATGGCCAAGACCAAAGAACTGTCAAAATGCATAAGAGACAAAATTGTAGACCTCCACAAGGCTGGAAAGGGCAATTGCCAAGCAGCTTGGTGAAAAAAGATCCACTGTTGGAGCAATTATTAGAAAATGGAAGAAGCTAAACATGACTGTCAGTCTCCCTCAGACTGGGGCCCCATGCAAGATCACACCTCGTGGGGTCTCAAGTGATCCTAAGAAAGGTGAGGAATCAATCCCAGAACTACACGGGAGGAGCTGGTCCAATGACCTGAAAAGAGCTGGGGCCACCATTTCCAAGGTTATGTTAGTAATACACTAAGACGTCATGGTTTAAAATCATGGCACGGAAAGGTTCCCCTGCTTAAACCAGCACATGTCCAGGCCCCTCTTAAGTTTGCCAGTGACCATTTGGATGATCAGAGGAGTCATGGGAGAAAGTCCATGTGATGAGACCAAAATAGAACTTTTGGTCTGAATTCCCACTTGCCGTGTTTGGAGGAAGAAGAATGATGAGTACTCATCCAAAGAACACCATCCCTTCCTGTGAAGCATGGGGGTGGGTAGCATCATGCTTTGGGGTGTTTTTCTGCGCATGGGACAGGACGACTGCACTGTATTAAGGAGAGGATGTCCGGGGCCATGTATTGCGAGATTTTGGGGAACAACTTCCTTCCCTCAGTTAGAGCATTGAAGATGGGTCGTGGCTGAGTCTTCCAACATGACAATGACCCGGAGCCAGGATAACCAAGGAGTGGCTCCGTAAGAAGCATATCAAGGTTCTGGAGTGGCCTAGCCAGTCTCCAGACCTAAACCCAATAGAAAATCTTTGGAGGGAGCTCAAACTTCGTGTTTCTCAACGACAGCCCAGAAACCTGACTGATCTAGAGAAGATCTGTGTGGAGGAGTGGGCCAAAATCCCTCCTGCAGAGTGTGCAAACCCAGTGAAAAACTACAGGAAATGTTTGACCTCTGTAATTGCAAACAAAGGCCAGTGTACCAAATATTAACATTGATTTTCTCAGGTGTTCAAATACTTATTTGCAGCAGTAATATACAAATAAATTATTTTAAAAAATCATAGAATGTGATTTCCAATTTTTTTTTTTAGATTATGTCTCTCACAGTGGACATGCACCTAAGATCAAAATTTCAGACCCCTCCATGATTTCTAAGTGGGAGAACATGCAAAATCACAGGGTGTTCAAATACTTATTTGCCTCACTGTATATAGAAAATAGATGATATATTCAAGATGGCACCACGTACGGTCGCCCTGGTGATTTGGTGCACTTCCCTCTGGCAGGAGGCTACGGTCCATTGGGACCAGAACCTCTCGCCATAAGAACAGTTTCTTCCCCTCTGCTGTTTGTCTCATGAACACTTTATAATATCTGCACTAAACTGGACACTTAATAACACCGGTCACTTTAATAAGCCACTTTGCACTGTTGTTCTGATGCTGCTGTTGTACATATTTTCTCCCTTTAAGTATTTCATTTGATTTTTTTAAGCATATCTTTTTAACTTTGTGCATGCCCTTATTTGTATTTGTATTTATTCAGTGTGTTTATGTTGCACTTTTTCACCGAATCAAGTCCCTAGTTTGTGAACTGTGTTCACAGACTATGGCAATAAAAGTCTTCTGATTCTGATTTAAAATGGAGTTGATTCAGAGCTCCAAACAGTGACCTGTGGCCTCCCCCAGGCGTCATGTTGAGCCCTTTGCTCTTTATTTTGTATATTAATGATATATGTTTGGTTTCAAAAGTTTTACACCTTATATTATTTGCAGATGATACAAATATAATACATTGTGGTAATAATTTAGAAACAGTAATTGAGTAGGTAGAAAAATATCTAAAATTGCTGAAAAGCTGGTTCGACTCAAACAAATGTGAGCAGGTATTTAATTATTCATAATACAGTGATAGAACAAATAAATCAAATTAATTTTTTAAGAATAATAGTCCAAAATAGGCCAAGTTGGAAAAGTCACATACAGTTTATAAAGACAAAATTATGTAAATCTTTAGCAATTATATCGAAAGTGAAAGAATGTGTGAAGAAAAAAACATTGTTCATTTTGTATAGTTCATTGATACTTCCATACATGATTTACGGTGTGGAAGTGTGGGGCAACACATATCAAACAAATTTCATTCATATTACTACTGTCCAAAAACGAGCAATGCAAATCGTGAATAAAGCCCCTTACAGGGATCATACTAACCAAAAAAATACAATGAAATTCAAGGACCTGGTAGACTATAGAACCGCCCCATTTATGTATAAAATGAAGGATAAACAATTACAATTTCATATTCAAGATCTGTTTAAAAATCGGGATAGTGTTTATAATCTTGTTCTCGAGGGCATGAGGTATTTCTAAAACCAAGGAATAGAACAAATGTAAAACAGCACTGCATTTCAACCATTGCAGTAAATATTTAGAATAGATTAGATGAAAATATCAAAGATTGTAGAACGTTGAGCC
Source organism: Periophthalmus magnuspinnatus (assembly GCF_009829125.3). Lineage (NCBI taxonomy): Eukaryota > Metazoa > Chordata > Actinopteri > Gobiiformes > Gobiidae > Periophthalmus > Periophthalmus magnuspinnatus. The sequence goes on along the minus strand of NC_047146.1, from coordinate 29,200,076 downwards.
GTTTCAAAAGTTTGTATAAAAAGAAAATTATAAATTCATACAGTGAAACTGAATGCTGAATTATGTTCAATTCTTCTATTTATTTATATTTTTTTTCTCTTTTCTTTACTGTGTACATTGTAAATGCAGCAGCTCTTTATCTTTATGTTTAGTATAAAAAGGGTAGGCGACATAAGCTTTGGCTTCTGCCTATTCCTTTTTCAGACTTGTGTATTTTGATTGTTTCCTTGACTTAACTGAAATGTCTGGAAAGAAATAAAATAAAGTCAAGTAAAAGTCAAGTAAATAAGTTAAAGAAAGTACTCCCCAGTCCCTCCCAAGACATCGGCTAACACTTACTCCTCCTTCAGCTTCTCTGGCTCAGCATTCTCCTGGATCTGTGAGTCTTCAACAGGGCTCAGCTCATCCAAATGGAATGTCCCCAATGAGACAGAGGACACCACGACAGGGGACGGAGGATGGGTAGGGGGACAGGAGTCTGCCATCATCGTGGAGGACAGGGGAGGGGGGGACAAAACGGGGGGAGCGAGAACAAGAGAAGGAGAGAAGCGGGGAGGGAGGACAGGGGCAGGAGATAAAAGAGGAGGAGAGGAGAGGGGAGGGGCATGAACAGTAGACAAGGATACAGTAGCAGGTAGTGAGGACCTCTGGTTGAGTCTGAGTGAGTTACAGGAGGACAGCACTGATGTGGACAGTCGAGACAAGTCTGCTCTCAGCTGCCACAGGTCCCTGCACACAACAGGACAGAATCATCTATAAGTTACATTAGGGATTGGAAATACTAGAACAGAAGAGAGTGAAAAGAATTCAACATTTGACCACTCAGATAAGAATCCAGCTCCTGTACACCGAACAAGCACCTGGTGTGTGCTCAGATCTGATAAAACCAATCTCTGTCTATTCACCACAGGGAAGTGTAATTTCATTGTTTATTTTCTCATTCACTAACAAAGGAATCAATCAAAAAAACTATCATATTTTAACTTACAAGTTATGCCTAGATGGAACCCATACCCACTGTTTAATCACAGTATTACATTAAAGCCCCAGTATGTCCCTTTTCTGCCAAAAACTACTAAAAATAGCATGTTGTTTCATTATAGATGTTTTTATTTTCTAACTACTTTGAGTGGGCTTGCATATTCACAATCATCTTATTTGGCCTGAATTAGGGCCTCTTTCTGCTTGTTTCCATGGAAATGCTGTTCCTTTGGCTATAATCTTCCACAGTATGGCATAAAATGTATTTATCTCCAAAGAGAATGTTCTGAGGTATTGTTTTAACTTTCTATGTCCATGGAATCATGCAGGTAACTTTCCATCTACAGAAAGATACAATTTGTGGTTTAGTCTGAGTTATCGAGCATGAATTCAAATTCTAATTGGTCAGTTGGTACTGACCCTGCCCCCTGTTCAGTGAACAGACACAGCTTCATTCAGAAAATTTGGGGTTGATGGCATGTTGTGAACCTGCTTTGAAGTACCACTTATCCAGAGACAAACATATCCAGGATAGTCCGTTCTGTTAAGAGGAACATATCCAGGATAAGTTCAGCCAGCTTCAGAGTCTAGACCTCAGGTTTAACGCTGTCCTGTGATTGTCCACACCTGTCAGAGGCCGTCCTGAGTGAGTACCACTGACGCTTGAGATGGACCACAGTCCTCCACACAGACAGCAGCATGCCTTGGTGGTGAGTTCTGACCACTGCACTGCTCTGAAACACAAACACACTGTGACGAGAACAGACAAGGGACACACAGGGACAGGAGCACGCCCTGCTGGTCAGTGCAGACCACTGCACTGTTCTGCAACACAAACACAGTGAGGAGGACACACAGGGACAGGAGCACACCCTGCTGGTCAGTGCGGACCACTGCACTGTTCTTCAACACAAACAGTGAGGAGGACACACAGGGACAGGATAGCATTTTGATGGCAGCTCAATTCCTGGAAGACTAGCAACCACTCAGATGGAAGCTAACATGCGATGATAGAATAACTAAAGAAAAGTGTCACTTAAAAGCACTATTTCACATCTGCACACCTCCCTCTCCATCTGCCAATCAGCCTCCCGGTGCTCCGCCTCATTCACAGCTCTGGACCAATCAGCCATCAGCTTCTTTAGATCCTCCCTCAGTGTGGCATTGCTCTGCTCTGATTGGCCAAGTTCCTCTTGTAAAAGTGCATTTGTGTGGGCCAAAGCCTGGGACCTGAGACACACAGTTAGGACATGGTCAACCACTTATGAAAACAAGAAAACTGGACATCATCAGAACAAAGAAAGATTTTTTTTTTTACTACCTGCACAAGCTAATATACCGTAATTAAAAACAATATTGATGACACAAATTATATTTTTCCACTAATTATTAATACTAAGACTGCCACAGTCCTACCTACACTTCAAATGTATGTTATTATAAAGTGCAATATGACAAGCTTTCGTGTTTTTCTTATTGACTTGGTTTGGGGGGATAGCACCTGTGGTAAATATTTATATCATAGTTTTAAATCAGTTAAGTGTGGAGAAAAAGTTGAGGAAAAGTACAAAAATACAGAAAGTAGCCATCAGCTCTAAAACAGAATCCCTTTACCTACATCATCAACACGGAAAACCCCACTCAAAATGTAGAGGCCATTAACGCACAAGGAAGACAGTTTCAACATTAATTTAACAAAATATATGTTGTCATTTATCTCGTCTAATCATGACTAGTGTGTAATTTAGTCATGTTTGGCCCTTGTACACATTATAGTTACTAAGTAAGCATGGAATTACCTCTATGTGTATAACATTTGCTACCTGTGTCCAACCAGGAAGTAAAATTATAAACTTCACCAAAATTACCTTTGTTGTTCCTCTTCCAGCCTGATGAGGGCACTCTCCAGAGAGTGACTGTGCTGAACTTGGAGCCTCTGCTGCAGGAGCATAGAGTTACAGAAGAGCATGATCACGCAATCTCATGTGGGCTTGTCTCTATTACAGCAAATATATGCAACTGTCATTGTATAATAGAAATAAATACTAAATATATGGGGGCTAGGCATGGAACAATATGAAATTAAATAAAATATTAAAATAGAAGACAGTCTGGTGATACAATCGCCAATATCAATTATACAAAATGTACCATAAATTAAATAAATAAATACATAAATTATTGTCCACCCCAGTGGTACATATACCACTGGTATGTCTACCACATACCACAAGTGTTCAGGTGGTACTTGGACAGCTCTTCAGTTTGTAGGTTTGCCTCATTTAGAGTTCATTTATCCATTTTTGTCAGAACTACAGTGGAAATGATGTAGTCCAAATTCAGACCTGGTTTAGCCCAAAATTAGACCTGGAATAGTTCTAATATAGACCTGGTTGAAATCTGGTGGTGCTCAGAAAGCCAAATCTTTTCTTTGGTGGTACTTGGTCTGAAAAGTTTGAGAGCCACTGGTCTACCCTTTTTATCACGATAAGTGGTATTTTTGTTTACTATCCCCTTCCTACTAGGACACCTGTCTGTTCTAGACTACACCAGGAAAGGACCTTTCCCATTTCTAAACTAGACCAGAATGCGCTAAAATGTAGCTTCTTTTTAAATACGGATAAGATTCTCTCAACATATTTGGACGTTTTGGAAGGAAGAGGTGTGTATTTGATAGAGCATTCACTGAGACCATCTAGGCTCAGTGTTGTTGAAAATTAAACTCAAAGACAGTGTGTAAGGGAGCTGTGTATAGGTGTAAAATCTGGTGTCAACTGCATGATTTTTTTTGTCTATCACATAATATAGGATATCACACAACACAATGTGAGGAATTTAAATCGTATGACAGCACACATGCGCACTGTGCAATGGTGCACACAATCAGTCCTGGCTACAACGCAAGTTTGTCTGAGCAAATATCTGGCTCCAGCCTCCATGTGGTAATGTCTCCGTAATTATACCGGTTAGCTGAGACTAGAGCTACTAGTTGTGCTTCTGCGTTTGTAAAAGTCGCCTTTTGTTACTGAAGAGCACTTACTGTTGGCCACAAAGATTGACTGCAGACACAGTGAGACTGTGACCAAAATTCCAAAAACATCAGACTGGCTTGATATCAGTTATAGCTCGTCTTTGGTCATACAACGGTTTTCAAGTTTGATCTTCATCCCAGTCTCACTCTGAGACGTACGACCCATGATTTTTTAGCTGCAGCTTAAGATTCTCCCCACAATCAGAAATCTGTTGTCACAGACAGAAAAAAAATCATGCAGTGGACATCCGACTTAAAGGAGCAGTATATAGGGGACAGGGCCTGACTATGTAAGAGAGTGGTTAACAGGGGATAGGGTCTGACCATGCCAGGAAGAGGTCTATATGGGACAGGATCTGACCATATATAAGACAGAAGTCTATAAGGGACAGGATCTGACCATGTATAAGAGAGAAGTCTATAGGGGACAGGGTCTGTTCATATTTACGGGAGCGGTCTATAGGGCATAGGGTATGACCATATGTAAGGGAGTGGTCAATAGGGAACAGGGCCTGACCTCTGTGCTGACCAGCTGAGCCTGCTCCTGCTGGAGCTGAACCTCCAGATGTTGGACTCTGTCTCTGTACTCCATCACCTGAGGACAAAGTCAGCTTTAGTGGCATCCAGGCAAGAAGACATTTTTCTGACAGATAAAACCTTGATTTAACAGAATAGAGGTGAGACTGTCTATTTTTATTAGTCTAATCAGAACTATAGCACAATTTAGACAAGTTTTGTTAATGTTATGTTTGCTAGATAACAGGAATTACTCTACGTACACTACCAGTCAAAAGTTTGGACTCGCCGTCTCATTCACTGTTTTTTTTTTAAGTTTTTTTTTTTTAACTACTTTCTACCTTTTATATACATACAGAAGACATCAAATATATTATGATGATATAAGATATATGGAAATATGTAGCTAAGAAAAAAGTTAAATAACTCATCCATCCTTTGCTTTGTCAAAACTATATCTAGTAGAGCTATTTCGCTTTTTTCTTTGCTCCATAATTCCATATGTCTTACTTCATATATTTGATGTCTTCAGTATGTATTTAAAAAGTAGTAAACAAAGGGGAAAAAAAAAAAAACACTGAATGAGAGGAAGTGTCCAAACATTTGGCTGTCAGTGTATGTTTAAATAACACCAGTCAAAAGTTTGGACAATGTTTTTTGTCTTTATTTTTACTACTTTCCACATTTTATATATAAAGACATCATATATATGAGGCAAGAATTAAAAAAAGTTATTTACCTTTTTTTTTTTCTTAGCTTCACAATGTCTTACATCTTACTTCATATATGTCTTCTGTATGTATATAAAATGTAGAAAGTAGTAAAAATAAAGAAAAAAACATTGGGGGTAACTGGTAGTGTACGTCATATCTGCTGCTCATATCCAATCAGAAAGGACAATTCACTGGAAAAAAGTAAGCAAGAATTTTTGTAAAATAAAACAATATATACAGCATAAAAAACTATGTATACAAAATAATAAAAACTATATGTTAATGAAATACATAGTCTAATCTGCCATATGCACCTTGAGGAGGGGGTATCTCGGGGTATTGTCTGCTTACCATATTTAAATGGTCTTTTATTGTTTTGAAAATGCTATATTCACTGAAAACATCATATTATTATGTTTTATAAGTTCACTTTTGTTTTTGATGCTGACGCTGTCTCCCCTCCCTTTGCTCGCTGTGCAAAGTCTTGTATGTATGTATGTATGTATGTATCTATGCATGCATGTTCACCATAGCAAGCAGCTGTAGTGAAAAAAAGAAAATACAATTTATGTGTTTTTACCTGCTGAAAATGGCGACATGACATTATTAACCCTATATGTATACATGTATAACCCAGACTGTACGTGTGTACGCATGGAAGGTTGTCAGGGTGTGTGCTTTTGAGATTAGGTTTGAGGCAGACCTTGTTCTGCAGTCGGTGGATGTGCAGAGCCTGGCGCGCTTCTCTCTCCCGACACTCCCTTATCTTCCTCTTGCAGTCCCTGTGTTCCTCCTCCAGGGGGCACAGTGGCATGCTCTGGAGCAACTGCACACACAACGCACACATGACGAAAAATCACACACAGTGTACCACAGACTGTATATATACTTACAGTTGAAACCAGAAGTTTACATACACTATATGAAGACACAAGTGCTTTTTTCTCACTGACATCAAATCAGACTAAACTTTTCCTGTTTTAGGACCATTACGATTACCAAAATTATTTCTATTTGCTAAATGCCAGAATGAAGAGAGAAGGACTTTTTGTTAGACATTTTTTCATAATTTTCTTCTAAGTCAGAAGTTTACATACATTTCATTAGTATTTGGTATCATTGCCTTTAAACTGTATGACTTGAGTCAAACATTTTGGATATCCTTCCACAAGCTTCTCACTATAGTTCACAGGATTTTTTTCTCATTCCTCCAGACAGAACTGGTGTAGCTGAGCTAAGTTTGTAGGCCACCTTGCTCACACATGAGGCTCTGGGGCTTGCAAGCTTCACCCTTTTTTCTCCAAACATAACGATGCTCATTATGCCCAAACAGTTCAATTTTAGTCTCATCAGACTACAGGACATGCCTCCAAAAATGAAGGTCTTTGTCCCTATGTGCATTTGCAAACTGTAATGTAACTGCTTCCAAAGACATGACATCATCATCATCTGGGTTTTCCTAAATTGTTTAAATGCATAGTACCATAATCTTACTGTATGTAAACATCTGACTTTAAAGAAAGTAACAAAAGATTGTCTAAAAAAATCCTTCTCTCATTAGTCTGGCATTTAGCAAATAGAAATGACTTTGGTAGTCCTAATTGGGTTTATGTCAGTTAGTGAGAAAAAAAAAGCATATGCGTCTTTTTATATAGTGTATATAATGTAGTGTAAACTTCTGGTTTCAAGGTCTATGGTCTATAACAAGGTCTATCTTTGTATATAGAATATGATGTGAACACTACAGAGAGATAAAGGCCCACTGACCCTCTGGCCCAGAGCCTTGGCTCTGGACTCCAGCTGGTCCTTGTGGGCCCGGGTCTCAGCCAGCTCCTCCTGAAGGCGGCACACCTCTCTCTGCAGCTCCACGCTTTCATGCTGCCAGTCAATCACAGCCTCTGCCTCCATATGCACATCTGGGATCTCCCTTTACACTGGAACAAAAGGGTGCACTTCTTTACTTCTGCTCATTCCCTTATACAATAAGGAGGTATTATAGCTCCTGCTTTTGTTCTGGTCTGAGCCAAAGGTTGACAGTACAATCTTCCTACCTGCAATGCACACTGCTGTAGTGTCCTTGGACAAGACACATTACAGAAAGAAGGGTCATTTCACGAAATTGGTGCCTTTTCAACTTTGAAAATTGAAAAAAATAAAGTTTTTGGACTTTTCTTTGCATATGTACTAGGTTAATAGAAATTCATTCTTTTTCAATCGCATATATTATAGAATTCCACCAAATGTTGTGTTGTTATTGTGATGTGAGAGTTTGTTTTAGTGTTCCCAAGCCCCAACCCCCCCACAGCTGTCCAACTTTCTCTGAGGTAAGACACAATAATTTTAGATTCAGACAAAATAGCTAATTTTTGCTAATCAGTGTTTTGTAAATATTCTAGTTTGTTTTGTAATTGATCCTCTAATGTATTTTCTTTGTCAGTCAATATTTAAATAATGAAAATCATACTTTTAGATCAGTACTTTTGCTGCTTTATCAAGGTCTTTAAAAACGGTAACTTTGTTACTAATTTACTTTTATTGGATGTATTATTCTTTGCCAGAGGATACATGGCCCTTCATACCCACAGTAGTTTATGCTATTTGTATTTTTGCAAAAAGGTACGATCATCTATATGTTGGACCCTCATAGCAGTTAATTCCATTTGCATTTTTTGAAACAGTAAAATTTCTGAACCTGGACTGAGCCCCTGTCATCTGTACTGCAACACCCAGATCACCAAGCAGAGTGATATCAAAAGGGGTGGACCAGTTACACATACCTGAAACAAGCACATGTTAAAATATCCACACAAAAAAAATATTAAGCCCCACTTAAAACCTACTTGATTTTTTAAATGGGACAGTCCTATTAAAAATCAGCAGTTTGGTAACAAGAATGACAGTAAAAGGAATAACATTTTTAAACAATTTTGCCAGTTGCCATTCCATGCTAGCTAGTACAGAGGCACATGCTGAAGTAAATAGATATTACAAAAAAAAAAATATTGTTGATCAACAAAATATGTTACATATAAAAATGGTAACAGGACTGACAAGACAAAAACGATCCCCCCTCCTAAATTTTCAAAAATATTGAAAAATATAAGATACTGAAGAGAAAGTGAGTCACTTACTTGCTTAGACCGTGGGAAAGGGTTTTCTAAATGTAACAATCATTAGAATTCATCATTATTTATTTATTTTATTTATTTAAATTTTGATTTTGAAGGATGGAAACAGGAATGACAAAAACTTAGGAACATGTATAAATTAATACATATTTCATAAAATAAATACTTTTATTGCTGAAACAACATTACTGCAATCTGTTTTGAATTGCTTAAATATGATTTAAGTTGATTTAAAACGTAACTTTGTAATTATGAATACAGTTACAACTATCAGTAAAAGCTTTATTTGATTTGAACATGTCTAAAATCCTACATACAGTTCCTGTAATGAGTATAATTCCGCTCTGCTTCACACCACGGCAGTGAGCTCAAATCAACTACAAACTGAGGAGCAACAGCACCAACAGTTTAATTATCCTTATCTATTCACAAATGTACATGTTTATTGTTCAAAATGCAAAGTACCCACACTGTGAGCTGACACTTAACTAGCTGGGGCTTTATAATACACTGCTGAGAGAGCGACTCAGCCAGAACCGAACCGTTAACAGACTGATGCTGGAAACAACTTATTAGGCATTAAGCTAATTAAAGTGAAATAGCCTATACAAAAATGCACAAGGGTTATGTACAACTATACATATTCATCATGCTTAGTCGGTCCAAAACACAAGAGAAGCTACGGGGAATAGAAAAAAACAGACTGTAACAGTGCCAAACGGTGCCAGAACAGTTCCAAAGTTGATCCAGAGGCGCACTGTACCTGTGACTGTGTCCGAGAGAGAGCCGCTCCTCACCAGCACGGTTCCACAACTTTCTGCCTCTTCAGAAGAACAAAATCCATGATATAAACCAGTTGAAACATTGGATCAAAACATTAGACAGCGCAGTTCAAATCTCACCTTTCACCCGCGACCGGACGTGACGTCATACACTCGCGCCTGTAGTTTTTTTTTTTTTTGTTTATTTTCTTTTCTGATGTCTTGTTTCACACATCTGCACAGCTCTCTGTCGATACACTAATGGGATGGACAAAGTTGTCAAATCTTAAATACAGCCACGGTTCCTTTCACCAGCGGACCACGGATGAGACGACCGTGGATCTATGCACGGATCCATGTGGACAGTAGAAACACGTGAAAATACTGCCACCTGCTGGCATGGCAGGCGTACACGAAGAACAGCACCAGTAGAATAGAACAATGGCTCATGGACCCTTTAAAATCCCTTTAAAAGTAGGGACAAAATGACGTAGATAAATAAAGTTTTAAAAATTAACAGATCACAGATCGAATTTCGCATTTTACTGAAATGAATTCACAATTCAAATTTTATTATGAATAGTAAAATATTAAGGACTGAAGTATTATTGTATTACGAACAAGGCTGGAGACTGAAGTGTGTAGAACCAGGTAACTTTAATACACGCACCGAGCATAGGTAGTGTTACATATATATCACTCCGCGTAGCGCACTATATTCTTTGTATACAAGACATATTACAACATCCCCTCTGTTTAGTTAACTCTCACATTCAACAAATATGATCACATAAAGTGGCTCAGCTTTTCTTCAGATATCTTGACCAAAATATAATCAACATTTTGTGCTACATTCTTTAAAGAACAATATTAAACATAGCATTCTGATTTTAACAATATAACTTTTTCCTTTAGCTTGCATGTAGGCTTAACAATCAAATTAGTAACCATTAATCACTCACAACCAACAGATTAGTTTTTTTTCCTAAACATAGTCTTTGTATTGGGTTGGCTTGTTTATAACTCTGCCGGATCTAGTGTGTACTTGTTGTACAAGTTTTTGTTTTTCACAGTTCTTGTCTGTTTCACGTGGTGTTTCATGGATTGCTTCTGCAGAGTCGTTGTGACCTTCGTGAGTTTCAGCTTGTTGTAGTGGCTCTGCAAACTGAATCCTCCTCGTGTTGCTCTGTATGGTTGGTTTGAAAAGTTCTCTTAAGTGGCTTCTGCAGCGTCTGATTTGGTTCCCATTTGGTGTTTGAACAATGTAACTCCTTGGCTCACTGCTCTTTTCCACAATGGTTGCTGGGTGCCACGTTCCCCTTTCTTTGTTCAATACAGTCACATGTTGTCCTGGGTGAAGAGGTGGTAATTCCTTACGACTGTTTCTGTCATGATGTTCCGTCATGTCTGCTGTTCGTTGTTCCAGTTGCAATCTGTGCTCTTCTCTGCCAGGGTCTGTTCGACTTGGTAGAAGGGTAGTGATGGGTCTGCCAAAAATCAGCTCTGCAGGTGATGGAAGTTTACTGTCAATCGGCGTTGCTCTGATCTGTAGTAGTGCCTTTTGCAGATTTCCACCAATCTTCAGTGTCTTTTTAACAATTGATTTGATGTGTCGGACGTGTCTTTCAATGAATCCATTGCTTTTTGGGTAATGGGGGGAGCTTGTGATGTGTTCAATACCCCATTCCTCTGTGAACTTTTTGAAAGCTTCTCCTGTATACTGTGTTCCATTGTCCGTCAATATTTCATCAGGACGTCCAAATAGTGACATGTACATTTGCATCTTTTGTGCTACTGCATGACTTGACGCTGTGTGTAGCTCATCCACTACAGGGAACTTAGAATATCTGTCCACAGTCAATAAATATTGACGACCGTTCACTTCAAATAGGTCTGAGGCTAGTGACTGCCACGGCTTGGTTGGTACCTTATGTGGGTGGAGAGGTTGTTTTGGGTTTGCATCCTGGTGTTCTATACATATCGCACAGGATCTGCATATCCTCTCAATGTCATCATTCATTTTTGTCCAGTATACACTTTCTCTTGCAAGACGACGTGTTTTCTCGATTCCTTGGTGACTTGAATGTAGTTGTTTTAATATACTCTCTGTCATCGAATCAGGAATAAGCACTTGTCTGCCTTTGAATATGACTCCTGCCTCTATAGCAAGTTCGTCCCTGAATGACCAATAGGCACGTAGATTTTTTGGGAGATCAGATATTTTTTCTGGCCATCCTTGATGAATCACTTCCTTCAGTGCATTTAGTTTGAGATCTTTGGTTGTTTCTGCACGAAGAGTGTTTTGTTTTTTGGGAGAAAAGTTGATAAGTGCTATAGTGTGCATTTCAGGGTCTTCTGTTTCAAGAACTATTCCATCAATACGCTCGTCCAGTTCTATTTCGCTACTGTTCTCAGGATTTGGTAATCGGCTAAGGGTGTCAGCCAGGATCACCTGTGGTCCAGGCCTATACATGACCTCGAAATTGTAACCTTGCACTTGCACCAGCATTCGTTGTAACCTTGGTGGAGCCGCATGTAGTGGTTTTCGACATATGGTTACAAGTGGCTTGTGATCTGTAATCACTATGAATGCTTTGCCGTACAGATACGTGTGATACCGTTGTATACCATAGACGATAGCTAGCATTTCTCGCTCAATGTTGCTATATCTAGACTGCGTATCTGTGAGTGTTTTGGATCCAAAAGCTATAGGTTGGCTGTTTTGCACGAGTGCCACCCCTAAACCTTTCTGTGATGCATCTACTTCGAGTGTTAGAGTCGTCTTTGGATCATAGTATTTCAAACAGGCATCTTCAGTGATTATTTCTTTCAGTTCATCGAAACATTTTTGGTAGTTTGAGTCCCATGACCATGGTACGTCATTTTTTAGTAAGCCTCTTAAGGTGTGTGCTTTGTCTGCAAACTTTGGTATATAGGGAGACAGATAAGATAACATCCCAATGAATCTGTGTAGTTCATCTTTGTTTTGGGGTGTTGGCATTTTTTGAATGTCTCGGATCTTAGTCGGATCTGGTCGGATGCCATTGGCTGTGTACTGGTTACCAAAAAATGAGATTTGGTTTTGCTTGATATTGCATTTATCACTGTTGAACACCAAACCTGTGTTTGCAGCACGTTCCATCAGGCTGATTAGGTTCCTGTTGTGTTCCTCCTCATTTTCCCCATAAACTGCAATGTCATCAGCAATGCTCACTACTCCTTGTAGTCCCTCCAGGATCTGATCCATCTTGGCCTGAAAGATATCTTGAGACACACTTAGTCCAAATGGTAAACGTTTCCAGCAGTATCTACCGAATGGAGTGCGAAATGTTGTTAATAGTTGTGAGTCTTCATCCAAATGTATGGACCAATATCCTGCCTTTGCATCTAATTTGCTGAATATTTTCGCTTTTGCAAATTTTGGGTTGAGCTCCTCAACAGTAGGAATCTTGTGTGGACATCTCTTTAAACTGTTGTTTAGTTTTTGAGGGTCGAGACATATTCGTAGGCTTCCATCTTTTTTAGTACTATATGCTAGGCTGGAGCACCAATCTGTGTGCACTTCTACTTTTCTTATCACATCCTGCTCCACAAGACTATTCAACTCTTTTTTGAGCTTGTCTTTTATGTGAATGCTGCATTTACGTGGTGGGTCTTGAAATGGTTCAGCGCCCTCTTTTAGCAGTAGTTTTGCAGTACCATTGAAGTTTCCGAGTTTGTCAAACTGGTCTGGAAATGCTTTTTTTAGATCTTCTACAGTGTTAATGCAGTTTGGTGTATCTACTTTGTTTTGTATTGTTTTAGTCTCTGTGTGTGCTGTTTTGCTGGCATTAGTCACAGAGTCCACATTCACAGTGACAAGTTTAAGCGCTTCAGATGTAGGTAGGCCAACTATTGCCGGTCCTGGTACATCCACTACATAGAACATGGCGTTAACCCACTTGGAATCTTTCCACTGACATGGAATGTCTATTTTCCCATAGCAGTGAATCCTGTGTCCACTGTACGCTGACAGTTTTGCATGGCTCTTTTGCAATCTGTTCATAGCCTGACGATTTCTGCCGTACATTTGTCTGTATGTACGCAGTGGGAGGGTATTTCCTGATGCACCTGTGTCAATCTTTAGTCGCAATGTATATTTCTGGTGTGGTAGGTCAGGTGGTTTCACATTCAATACTGTATATGCTTCGTCTCTTGGTGCTTTAGTATAAATACTGTGCATGCATTTTTCGCTAACTGTGACACAGTGAAACTGTCTTTGATACATGTCATCCTCACTTGAGTCTGTAGTTTGTATGGCGTACATTTTATTTGCCTTTTTGTGGTCATTCTTGTATGACTGTGACTTATTTCTTTGTTGCTGCTTGGAGTGCTCTTTATGCTTTAGTTGCTTTCTTTTTCTACAGCATTTAGCCCAGTGTCCTTTGATGCCACATAAATGACACACATCATGGAAAGCAGGACATTGTCGTGGTTTATGGTCTGATCCACATTTTTGACACTGACGTCCTTTAATAATAGCATCCATTTTTTCTTTTTGTGCAGTTTTGCTTACCTCCAATTGGTGCAGTTGGAGATTTCCTGCTGTTAGAGCTTCATGCTTTCGTCCTTCAGTCAACACTTCAGCAAGGGAACAACCTTGTGGTTTACTGTAAAGCTCATTTCTGAATGCTTCGTGTGGTGTACTGGCTATAATAAGTTCAATGAGACGTTCATGGAGTTCCTCTTCTGTGAACTGACATTTTAGTGCAAGAGTTCTCGCTCTGGTAACAAAATCATCAATACTTTCATCTGGTTTTTGTCTATATTGCATGAGATGAAGTCTGTGAATCCTGAAGTTAACATCAAGCTTTAACTGACCTTCGAAAAATGTCCACAGTTTTGACGGCACTTTTTTTTCATCTGCTGTTAGCCCGCTAGCATTTAGCCTCTTTAGCCCCTCATCTCCGATACCTCGGCATATTTTCCTCGCCTGCTTTTCTTCGTCTGTTATTTCCTCGTCCTCTAGGTACAGACACATTTTCTGCTTGAATAACGAGATCACCTCACCCAGATCCGGGTCGGACCAGTTCATGGTAGGTAAATGTGATGCCATCTCGTATCGGCAGTTAGCTTTAGCGTGCAGTGTGCAGTTAGCAACGGCAATTATCCTCGGACAAACCAATCTCTTCAATATACGCCGTGGGAGAGGAGTCGGGCCTTATTTTCTTCATTCCTCAACTTTCCGCTGCCACCATGAAGTATTATTGTATTACGAACAAGGCTGGAGACTGAAGTGTGTAGAACCAGGTAACTTTAATACACGCACCGAGCATAGGTAGTGTTACATATATATCACTCCGCGTAGCGCACTATATTCTTTGTATACAAGACATATTACAACAAGGACCCCTGAGGTTTGGGCACGAATGCGAGCACCTGGTGGCTGGGACTTTGCTCATGGTGCCCGGCCACGCTCAGCCCAAAAGGATGACGTGGGTTCACCACCTGCAAAAGGGTTCATAGGGGTCAGGTGCGGAGGATTGGGCAGCAGTCGAGGATGGGTGTCTTGGCAACCCAGTCTACGGACAAAGCATCTGACCACGTCGCCACAGCCAGATATAGTCAGCACCTCCACACACAGCTCGGGTTCTGGTACCCAACTCCGAGAGAGGAGTTTGACTCATGACTTCTCTGGCATTGCCCACGGGGATAGGCAGTGAGCTGGTGTGGGCTTGTTTGTAACCTCACAGCTCAGCTGCCGTGTGTTTGAGTTTACCTCAGTGAATGAGAGGGTCACGTCATTACGCCTTTGGGTCGGGGACAGGTCTCTCACTATTGCAGTGCAGAGTACCTGGTCTTCTTGGAGTCCCTGGGAGGGGTATGGGAGAGAACCGACTGGAGGGGTACACTCTACTGGGGCACTTCAATGCTCACGTGGGCAACGACAGTGACATTTGGAGAGGGGTGACCAGGAAGAAGTGGTGTTTTCTTATTGGACTTTGCCCATAACAAACACCATGTTCGAGCATAAGGGTGTCCATCAGTGCACATGGCACCATGACACACAGCCGCAGGTCGATGATTGACTTTGTTGTCGTATCATCTAACGTTTGGCTACATGTCTTGGACACTTGGGTGAAGAGAGTGCACTGTGCTTCATTTGAAGTGTGTCCAAGATGCTGTCAAATGATCATCACCTGGTTGTGAGTTGGGTCTGCTGGCAGCAGAGGAAGCCAGACAGACCTGGCAGACCCAAGTGTATCATGAGGGTCTGTTGGGAACATCTGGTGGATCCATCTGTCAGAGAGGCTTTTGACTCACATCTCCAGAAGACCTTCTCCCAGATCCTGAGGGAGGTTGGAGACATTGAGCCTGAGTGGGTCATGTTCTCCATTGTCAATGTGGCTGCTTGTAGCTGTGGTTGCAAGGTCTCTGGTGAATATGGGGTCTGGGGCCCTTTGCTAAGGGCTATTCGGCTCCTGTATGACCAGAGCGGGAGCTGTGTTTGCATTGTCAGCAGTAAGTCAGACCTGTTCCAGTGCATGTTGATCTCCACCAGGGCTGCCCTGTGTCACTGGTTCTGTTCCTTGCTTTCATGGTGTTAGGCGTGTTCTATCAAAATGACGACTGGATTCGATCAGTTCAAATCTCAAAAGTTTATTCCTCTAAGAGTTACGATCTAATACAGGACCCGGGGTCAAATGATCTATCCCTCGTATGTGCAGCAGTCTGTCTGCCTTTCCCTGGCCCCGTAACATAAAAATGTAACATGAAACATGAATATGCAAATATTATGTTGAGTAGGTTGTCGCCCAGGTTCCTCCCTCCGGCCTCGCTCATCTCTCCGGGCCGCACCAGTCTATTTTTCCGGCCTTGAGTCTCATCCGACCGCCCTGTCCCTGTAAAGGAGCGTCTACACAACCCCAACAGTTTCCCTCAATTCATATCACACAATGTTGCCTTTAACATAGTTTCAGTATTATTACAAGATGTTCTAATTCTAGTACAAACATGGTAGCTGTCAAACAAGATGATTCACCTCCTACAATGTTGCCTTAACTCGGTTAAAGGAGTTTTTGCAAAGCACCAACTGTCTCCCATAATTCACGTTTTAAGATGTTACCTTTAACCTAATTTCAGTGTTAGTAGATGGTGTTCAACTTTTAGTATGGTGCTTGTTAGACAACCTCCAAAAAGATATCACATTCAAAGAATATATGAATTCAGTATAAAAATGGTGATTACATAATAATATTCAAAACTTATGATTTCAGTATCAAAAGATATATATGTATATATGATGCTGTCACGTGGCCGCCGTAAGGCGAGTGGGGGGTTAGGAAAGGGTTAATACTCCATCATACTCTTTTTAATTTAATCCGACAACGCCACCTAGAGTTAAAGAGTCTAGGACTCTATTCTAATATTCCGGCAGGTCACAGGGGTGAGCAATGAGTTAAAACCAACAGTGTATTTCTATAACCATTTATTAAGACAAGGATAAAAAAAAAGGGACATAAAATGTTTTATAAAATGTCCACAGGGAAAATTGGATTTCCGGAAGGCCACAACAACGTCCCTGTAAAATGTCCACCGGGGACGGGTCAAACGCTATGGCCCAGGCGCTCACGACAGCAGACGGGGTCCCCCTCGTACTCCTAGGCCCTCCAGGCTGCACCACCACGCGGACCCTGTGGGGGAGGACACAGACCGGCACCAGTAGACTGTACTAAGGATCTCTTTTCCCCAGCCCAACCCAGGCGTCACCGACTCACCGCGCTGGACGGCGATGAGCCATCCAGTGTTAGTCGTGCACGCCGTGGTAATATCAATCCGCCTCCGGGTCCACGCATTCGGGTCCGCACCGCCTCCAGCCGCCGCGCTGCGTCGCCCTGGGTTACGCTCTGGGCTCCTCCGGGCCGGGACCGTCGGTTGTTCCTACGGGGAAGGGACAGGACAACTGCCAGTGGGGGGTACAATAGGCCCGCTACAACCCACCCCACATGTGGCCGACTCACCGAGCTGGACGGCTTTTAAGAGCCGTCCAGTGTTAGTATTCGCCGTAGGTCAGCCCCGTCCTCCGGTCCCCCGCCTCCTCCAGGCCGGCACACTGCGTCACTCCAGTACTGAGCTCCGGCTCCTCCGGATCGCCCGATGCCGTCTCCACAGGGCCCGGCTTCAATCCCACGGCTTGCGCTGTGTCCAGGCCGTCCTCATCTGCGCGTCAGCGCTGCGTCTTGTCCCCCGTACGTTTTCCCTTTCCCCTGTTGCACCTGTTTCCTAGTCCAGCGTGTCCCGTGTGCGTCTCCCATGTGTCCGTCCTCTCCTCGTGTGCGTCTGTCTATTTATCGGCCCCCTCTAACAGCCCACACCTGTTGTTCATTTAGGAAGGCACCGGCATCAACGTCCTCCGCGATTGGCCCAAAAGGGTGGGGCCACGCCCCAAGAGCTGTTCAATAAAACAGTCTAAAAGTCACACCATGCGGGAAACAACATGCAGTAAAAACATGCAATAAAAACACGCAACCCACACAAAACACTAAACATAAAACAGCCCAACATCCCCACACCCCCCCATGCCAAATGGGTACCAGTCCCTGGACCAATTGCTCAGTCTCTATAACGAGCGGGGCACTGCCCTCTAGTGGTACGAATAGGTCGAGAAGGCGCTGGTTCAGGTACTACATCTACTACAGGGTAATAAAACATTAAGGGCAGTTCTTGAGTTTTAGTCTGAACTTGTCGCTGTTCTGTAGGCTGATTATTAGTAGGAGCAATGCAAGGCTTAAGGGCATTTCGATGCAATGTTCTCTCTTTACCACCCCTCTCAGGTCGCACACGATAAACCAGGCCGGAATCACCCACCAAATCCACAATTACATGGGGCTCTGGCTGCCACCAACTGTGCAGTTTACCCTGGTCTCGTCTGTTTCGGTCACGTACCCAAACCCGTTCACCAGGGAGGAGAGCATTAGCTTTAGCTTTTTGATCGTAATATTGCTTTTCATGTCCGGCTGCGCCCGTCATTTTAGTATGAGCTAAATTATATGCATGAGACAACTTTTTATGATGTTCCGCAACCCATCCCTGCCAGTCATGACGTGGCTGATTGTCCACAACCCCCAGATTAACGTCGATAGGAAGCCTGAGGTGGCGCCCAAACATCAGGTACGATGGAGCAAACCCAGTCGCACTGTGGACAACATTATTATAAGCATGTAATAATTCAGGGAGATGCTCTGGCCACCTACTCTGTCTCTCCGCCTCAAGAGTACGAAGCATATTTAGCAAGGTTTGATTCATTCTTTCAACACGGCCGTTACCCGCAGGATGGTAAGGAGTAGTACGGCTTTTTGAGATACCATACAAACTACACAACTGTTTCATGAGTTCAGATTCGAAATTTGGCCCCTGGTCTGAATGAAAGCGGGACGGACAACCAAACGGTTGGATTATCTTAGACCAAATCGCACGAACCGTGGTTTTTGCACTTTGATCGCGAGTAGGGATGGCCCAAGATTACCGCGTGAACATATCAGTCATAACCAAAATGTACTGATAAACATCGTTTGGTCGGCGCAGGGAAAGAAAATCTACAGCAATCACCTCAAGTGGGTACGATACCTCTATTGGTCTAAGAGGGGCCCTTGGTTCAGTCCTATCTTTCTGTAGGCTACACACCACACAGCCCGATTGGAACCCATGCACCTCCCTGTCCATGCTTGGCCAGAAGAAATGGCGCCTCATGTCATGCAGCATGGGCTGTAGCTTCGTGGCACTTCCTCCACACCTCCTGGCGACTGGAATCTGGGCAAACAATCTGGAAACGAGGCTCACATGCATGGGAATCAAACACTTTCCTACAGAGGATGCCCTTATACAAACAAAGTCTTCTTCTCTGCTGTAGCAGCCGATTAACCGCTCCCGGAAGGGCCTCCCTCTCCTCCCTAGTTGGGGCAATATTATCCTCCACGTACCTCCGTACCAGATTAATGTGTGGGTCCATCCCTTGAAGGACTCTCCAGTCTTTGTCCAGCGCCGGTGAGGCAGAGGTCTCGGCTGCCGGAACATCCGCTGCCCCAGTACTGGTCACCGCAGCAACATTAGTCGGGGCACTGTTCTGAGTAGCAGCTGTAGGGAATCTGGAAAGAGCATCTACATTCACATTCTCACGCCCTGCTCGGTATTTCACATCAAAGTCGAATGATGCCATTTGGGCCACCCATCTCTGCTCTACGGCCCCAAGGTTAGCAGTCTGTAGGTGGGCAATGATATTATTATCAGTAAATACTGTGAATTTGGCCCCAGTTAAGTAGTCCTTAAATTTTTCAGTAATTGCCCACTTGAGCGCTAATAACTCCAGTTTAAATGAACTGTAATTCGAATCATTTTTCTCTGCAGGGTGTAAACTGCGACTCGCGTAAGCAATTACACGCTCTTTCCCATCATGATTTTGTGCCAAAACTGCCCCGAGCCCACTGTGGCTTGCATCAGTGTACAGGATGAAAGGCCTTGTATAGTCCGCATAGGCAAGGATTGGGGCCTGGGTTAAAGTGTCTTTCAGTCTGTCAAAAGAAACTTGGCACTCGGCTGTCCAATCAACTGTCCTCGGGCTCGACTTTTTGTTGTTAGGGATGCCAATCAACAAAGAGTTGAGTGGTCGAGCAATTTTAGCAAACCCCTGAATGAACCTTCTATAGTAGCCTGCCAGGCCCAAGAATGCTCTCACCTCACGCACAGACTTTGGAACAGGCCACTCGGTCACTGCAGTTACCTTCTCGGGGTCAGGCATCACACCTAACTGGTTGACTACATGACCTAAAAACTTTACCTCTCGTTGGAGGAGTCTACATTTGTCCGGCCGCAACTTCAGTCCATGCTTCCAAAGCCGTTCAAACACTTCTTCCAAGTGCTGCAGGTGGGTATCAAAGTCAGGTGAGTACACAATTATATCATCCAGGTATACAAGCAAGGATTCTGTAATCTGACCACTAAGACATTGCTGCATTAGTCTCTGAAATGTGGCGGGCGCATTGCAGAGGCCAAATGGCATGCGTTGGAATTCAAATAAACCCACGGGTGTGGTAAAGGCCGTCTTCTCCCTATCCCTAGGGTCGACTTCTACCTGCCAATACCCGCTGGAGAGATCCAATGTAGAAAACCACTCTGCCTTTGAGAGGGAGGTGAGCGTTTCTTCGATCCTGGGAAGAGGGAAAGCATCCTTATGAGTGACACTGTTCAATTTCCTACAATCAACACAAAACCTCCAATTCCCATCTTTTTTCTTAACCATGACAATAGGTGCAGCCCAGGGGCTGGAACTCTCGGTTATTACACCCCTCTCTAACATGTCTGCTAATAACGACCTCATCTCGCGATACATGAGGGGTGGCAATGGTCTAAATCGCTCTCTAATAGGATCTGAATCACCCGTTGGGATGTTGTGCTTAACTACGTCCGTCCTATCAAAGTCCTCTTCATGTTTTGAAAAAACCTTCTCCCACTTCTGCACGAGGGCAGTCAATTTAGCAGCTTGTTCTTGGTTCAATTCCATTCCGTTAACTAGACTCTGCATGTCGAAGTTTTTACTACTCTCAGACCCTTCCGCCATCTCTACTAACCCAACCTCTATCTCGCCATCATCGTTGGAGGTCAGGTCGACATCACAGCCACCATGGACATCTGCATCGTCTACTTGATACAGGCGGCCAATCTTTTGGTAACGTCCTAAAATGACGGGATGATTATTCAAATTTCTCAGTCGGACAGGGATCCTACCGTTGTGGACAACCGCGAGCGTCCGAGCCACAGAGACTGCATTCGGCTCGTCCAGGGCCTCAACCAGGCCACAGTAGTCCCTCCCCGCTGGTCCGGCTCGAGTCCGTCCCCAAACCATTATCTCACTCCGAGCAGGGATCCTGACTCCCCGTCGCTGAGACGGCCACACATACCCTCTAAACCCATCTTCTGTAGTAACAGCCATTCCTTGGCACAGGGCGAAGGCCGCCCGCCATGCCTGCTGGGACCTAGGGCTTTGGCAAGAAAAAGACACGGGCCCTTTGGGGTTATGAAACACAGCATCCCAACACGGCCTAATTACGTTCATGCCAATAATAAAAACATTGGTAGAGCATTCATCAGTCACCACAAAAACACCTCTCTGGTTAACTTCAACACCCTCAATTTTAAAGTCCAACACAACATACCCTATGCAGGGGATTTTGAGACCATTAGCGGCCTTCAGCTTAACATAGGAGGGCACGTTTTTAACACTATACTCCGAGAAATACTTTATGAACAAACGCTGTTGCATTAGTGTCACTTGAGAACCAGTGTCCAAGAGTCCCGCCATGTTAACGCCACCTACTGTCACATCCACGTAGGGGCAATCTCCCACTAAAGCTGTGGCCCTTTGGTCCTTCGGACCAAACCCCACTGCATGGGCCTCAACAGCAGGGTTGCTTAGTTTAAAGCCGGCTGGTTCCCAGGATGCACTCTACAAAACCGGGCAAAATGACCTGGCTGGTTACACTTTCTGCAGATCGGCCTACCATCTTCATCCCAACGGCCACTGGGGTATGGCTGCCGGTGTCTTCCTTCGGGCCGAGGCTGGGGGGCGCTGTTGCGGCGCATGGACATAGGCGCAGGGCTGTCTGACCTCAGTTCTTTCACGAGCTCCCGAGCAAAGTCCTTCATCTGGCCCCTTAATTCCTCCACAATCTCCCTCTTTAGGTCCTGTTTCCACGCATCAGCCTGTTGGTGAGATCTAAAATGGTTAGGCTCTCTTACCGCTGCACAAGTCGCTTCGGGCCATCTTGGGCTCTGGGTTTCTTCCTCTAGTAGAAGGGCCTCCTGTTGTAGGGCCCTGAAGGTTGTGTCCGGGTCCAATCGAACAACCCGCTTAAGGGCCCTCTGTAAGGCGCCATCCTCCAGGCCAAGCATAAACTGATCTCTCAGGTGGGAGTCTGTGGGTGCTCCTTCCACGTCGTGTTGCTCTAACCTGCGGTACAGTTCTCTCAAGCGCAGCACATAAGCTTGGACGGACTCAGCCGGCTTCTGTACACAACCAAAGAATTGTGACCTCAAAACAGACACAGGAATTTTTTTAACATAAAGCTCATCTAGTGCAGTGAATACTTTTACAGCCCTATCGCGCTCATCCTCAGCCAGCACATTAATTTGCCTCCTAGGTGGCCCAGACAATGCACCAATTAAAATTCTTACTTTTTGAGGTTCCGTCAAGTTATTAGCATCTAAAAAGCCTTGCATTTGCTCCTTCCAGTCCACATATTTTAAATTACCATCATGGCCTTCAAATTTAGGCAGCCACGGGGCCCCAGGATAAATAGGCATCATCATTTTGAGAAAAGAAAGAAAAAAAATTAAAAGTGGGTTTACAGCACTAAAACAATCTTTGGTTTAAAACACTGCTCACAATCCTGTGATCCTGCCGACAATGCCAGAAAACTGTCACGTGGCCGCCGTAAGGCGAGTGGGGGGTTAGGAAAGGGTTAATACTCCATCATACTCTTTTTAATTTAATCTGACAACGCCACCTAGAGTTAAAGAGTCTAGGACTCTATTCTAATATTCCGGCAGGTCACAGGGGTGAGCAATGAGTTAAAACCAACAGTGTATTTCTATAACCATTTATTAAGACAAGGATAAAAAAAAAGGGACATAAAATGTTTTATAAAATGTCCACAGGGAAAATTGGATTTCCGGAAGGCCACAACAACGTCCCTGTAAAATGTCCACCGGGGACGGGTCAAACGCTATGGCCCAGGCGCTCACGACAGCAGACGGGATCCCCCTCGTACTCCTAGGCCCTCCAGGCTGCACCACCACGCGGACCCTGTGGGGGAGGACACAGACCGGCACCAGTAGACTGTACTAAGGATCTCTTTTCCCCAGCCCAACCCAGGCGTCACCGACTCACCGCGCTGGACGGCGATGAGCCGTCCAGTGTTAGTCGTGCACGCCGTGGTAATATCAATCCGCCTCCGGGTCCACGCATTCGGGTCCGCACCGCCTCCAGCCGCCGCGCTGCGTCGCCCTGGGTTACGCTCTATGCTCCTCCGGGCCGGGACCGTCGGTTGTTCCTACGGGGAAGGGACAGGACAACTGCCAGTGGGGGGTACAATAGGCCCGCTACAACCCACCCCACATGCGGCCGACTCACCGAGCTGGACGGCTTTTAAGAGCCGTCCAGTGTTAGTATTCGCCGTAGGTCAGCCCCGTCCTCCGGTCCCCCGCCTCCTCCAGGCCGGCACACTGCGTCACTCCAGTACTGCGCTCCGGCTCCTCCGGATCGCCCGATGCCGTCTCCACAGGGCCCGGCTTCAATCCCACGGCTTGCGCTGTGTCCAGGCCGTCCTCATCTGCGCGTCAGCGCTGCGTCTTGTCCCCCGTACGTTTTCCCTTTCCCCTGTTGCACCTGTTTCCTAGTCCAGCGTGTCCCGTGTGCGTCTCCCATGTGTCCGTCCTCTCCTCGTGTGCGTCTGTCTATTTATCGGCCCCCTCTAACAGCCCACACCTGTTGTTCATTTAGGAAGGCACCGGCATCAACGTCCTCCGCGATTGGCCCAAAAGGGTGGGGCCACGCCCCAAGAGCTGTTCAATAAAACAGTCTAAAAGTCACACCATGCGGGAAACAACATGCAGTAAAAACATGCAATAAAAACACGCAACCCACACAAAACACTAAACATAAAACAGCCCAACATCCCCACAATGCCCCTAAGAAACTTTATTCAATCAATATGCATTCCATATTTTTGATATATGTATTTGTAATGCAACTTAGAAGCTTTATTACTTGACATACCCTTCAATGGATAAAATTTCTAGGTGCAGCCAGGGGCCAAAGAGGGTCTGGTTTGGGGACCACAGGATCTCATCTCTGCTGTTTGCAGATGATGTTGTCCTGATGGCTTCATCGAACTAGAACCTGCAACATGCACTGGGGCAGTTTGCAGCCGAGTGTGAAGCAGCTGAGATGAAAATTAGCTCCTCCAAATTCAAGGCCATGGTTCTTGACAAGAAAAAGGTGGCTTGCCCTCTCTGGGTGGGTGAAGAGTCCCTGCCTCAAGTGGAGGAGTTCAAGTATCTTGTGGTCATGAGTGAGGGAAGGATGGTGCAATTGACAGGTGGATCGCTGCGGTGGTGCAGTGATGTGTTTACTGTATTAGACTGTTGTGGTAAAGAAGGAGCTGAGTCAAAAGGCAAAGCTCTCGATTTACTGGTCAATCTATGTTCCTCCCCTCACCCTCACCTATGATCATGAGTTTTGGGTAATGACCCAAAGGACAAGATAGTGGATACAAGTGGTTGAAATGAGCTTCCTCTGCAGGGTGGCTGGACACTGCCTTAAAGATAGGGTGAGAAGCTCAGTCATGAGAAGAGCTCAGAGAAGAGTCACTGCTCATCCACGTCAAGAAGAGACAGTTAAGGTGGCTCGGACATCTGTTCTAGACGCCTCTTGTTTGCCTCCCTGGAAGTGTTCCAGTCACGTCCCACTACAAAAAGGAGAACCAGGACACGCTGGAGGGACTATGTCTCTTGACTGACCTGGGAAACCCTTGGGATTTCCGCAGAAGAGCTGGAGGAGGCGTGTGTGGAGAGAGAAGTTTGGGCCACCCTGCTCAGACAGCTGCCTCCATGAGCCGCGGCTCGTGCAGTCACAGAGGCAAAAACTCGGGGTTGGGAGGAGTTCGGGGAGGCCATGGAGGAGGACTATTGGACGGCCTCAAAGAAATTCTGGCAAACCGTCCGACGCAGGGGGGAGCAGTGCTTCACCAACACTGTTTACAGTGCGGGTGGAGAGCTGCTGACCTCGACTGGGGATGTTGTCGGGCGGTGGAAGGAATACTTTGAGGATCTCCTCAATCCCACTGTCACATCTTCCGAGGAGGAACCAGAAATTGGGGACCCGGAGGCAGATTCGTCCATCACCCTGGCTGAAGTCACTGAGGTGGTTGGCAAGCTCCTCGGTGGCAAGGCTCCAGGGGTGGATGAGATCCGTCCTGAGTACTAAGTCTCTGGAAGTTGTGGGACTGTCTTGGCTGACACGTCTCTGCAACATCGCGTGGCGGTCGGGGACTGTGGAATGGCAGACCGGGGTGGTGGTCCCTCTGTATAAGAAGGGGGACCGGAGGGTGTGTTCCAATTACAGGGGAATCACACTCCTCAGCCTTCCCGGTAAGGTCTATTCCAGGGTACTGGAGAGGAGAATCCGACCGATAGTCGAACCTCGGATTCAGGAGGAGCAGTGTGGTTTTCGTCCTGGTCACGGAACACTGGACCAGCTCTATACTCTCCATCGGGTCCTTGAGGGTTCATGGGAGTTTGCCCAACCAGTCCACATGTGTTTTGTGGATCTGGAGAAAGTATTCGACCGTGTCCCTCGCGGTGTCCTTTGGGGGGTGCTCTGGGAGTATGGGGTCCGGGGCTCTTTGCTAAGGGCTGTCCGGTCCCTGTATGACCAGAGTAGGAGCTGTGTTCGCATTGCTGGCAGTAAGTCAGACCTGTTCCCGGTGCATGTTGGACTCCGCCAGGGCTGCCCTTTGTCACCGGTTCTGTTCATTATATTTATGGACAGAATTTCTAGGCGCAGCCAGGGGCTGGAGGGGGTCTGGTTTGGGAACCACAGGATTTCATCTCTGCTGTTTGCAGATGATGTTGTCCTGATGGCTTCTTTGAGCCAGGACCTGCAGCAGGCACTGGGGCGGTTTGCAGCCGAGTGTAAAGTGGCTGGGATGAGAATCAGCTCCTCCAAATCCGAGGCCATGGTTCTTGACCGGAAAAAGGTGGTTTGCCCTCTCCGGGTGAGTCTCTGCCTCAAGTGGAGGAGTTCAAGTATCTCGGGGTCTTGTTCACGAGTGAGGGAAGGATGCAGCGTGAGATTGACAGGCGGATCGGTGCAGCGTCTGCAGTGATGCGGTCGCTGTATCGGTCCATTGTGGTAAAGAAGGAGCTGAGCCCAAAGGCAAAGCTCTTGATTTACGGGTCAATCTACGTTCCTACCCTCACCTATGGTCATGAGCTATGGGTAATGACCGAAAGGACAAGGTCGCAGATACAAGTGGCTGAAATGGGTTTCCTCCGCAGGGTGGCTGGGCGCACCCTTAGGGATAGGGTGAGGAGCTCGGTCACACGGGAGGAGCTCGGAGTAGAGCCGCTGCTCCTACACATCGAGAGGAACCAGTTGAGGTGGCTCGGGCATCTGCTCAGGATGCCTCCTGGACGCCTCCCTAGGGAGGTGTTCTGGGCATGTCCCACCGGGAGGAGGCCCCGGGGAAGACCCAGGACACGCTGGAGGGACTATGTCTATCGGCTGGCCTGGGAACGCCTTGGGGTCCCACCGGAGGCGCTGGAGGACGTGTCCGGGGTGAGGGAAGTCTGGGAGTCCTGCTTAGACTGCTGCCCCCGCGACCCGGCCCCGGATAAGCGGAAGAAAATGGATGGATGGATGGATGGACAATGAATGGATGGACAGATCAAAATGCTAGGAAGCAAAGATACTGTTTTGTAGCCTCAAAATTGTATTTTATCAGTTTATGTCCCTCTTAGCCCCTGCTTGATGTGCATGCCCCTGGATGTGTCATAGTCTGAGTACAACAGTGGACAGCAGTGGCCCCTAAACTCCACAGGCTTCACACACTTGTGTCAGGACCTAATGATGGTGAGATGAAGCCCCATGAAGCATCGATACTTTCAGTCAACTGTGCCGACACATGTACCGACACTTCATAAGGATTCATTTACTCTATGGTGCCATCAAGAGGTCAATAAAATGTACTGCAATCTAGTTTCCACCTCAGCGCCATTAATTGAACAAATGTACTACAAAACCAGTGAAACACATTATTAGAAATAGGAATGCACTTGTGTTACTTGTAGTAGTGCTTCTAATTAAATAAAGAGAATTAAACCCCAATATTTTACATTGTTCTTTATTCAAAAAAGTAGCTTCTCAGGACTAAGGCGGTTCCGCTTTTTTGTGAGGATTCCTCCTGTTTTAGAAAAAATCCTCTCATGGGCACAGATCAAGCTGGAGTGCAAAGGTACATGGTGGCCAGTGTGAATAAATATGGACATTAATTTCTTTGCCTTCTCCAGTACTGCAGTGGGTCCTCCTGTCTGTCCGTGTTTGGTTATGCCAGGTATTTCTGTACTTCGATTGTTGCATTTACTGTCAGTGACGTAGATGTGGGAGTTTTACTTTGCTGAATGGACGCATCTACTGGAAGCAAAAATATCAGTTTGCAACGCTTATATTTTTTAGTACTATCCCAAATTGTTAACCCCTTGATTGCCACACCTGCATTATCCTGAGCTCTGATTGCACTCCCATTGAAATCACATGTTCCATTTCACTTTAGCGCCCAGCTGCCCCCATTCTCTTTCGCCAAGAGACAATTTGCCCTATTAATTATACTGTACATTGTCATGAAATATCAAAAAGGTAAATTCACAAATGTTGAACCTGATCATTTCTATTATTGACCACACCCTAGTACTCACTGTATTTCAATGTTCATTTGAACAATATTCATTTGAACTGCCCCCGCTATTAAATTATTACCTACAAGGGGGACAGGGGGTAACTGTTAGGCTATTATTGGACTGTAGAATGTTGTGTATGACAACATTTCTATCATTGATTAAGATTTATTGTCATCTATACCTAAGTGAAAACCCATTTAAGACTGAATGTGTTGGCTCTGGACCAGGCCTTATGAGGCTATTACACTGGTCAACACTAAATTTATTGTCTAAGTTTTTATAGCTGATTTAGGATAATTTTGATGTGCTGAATCCAAAAATCAAATTGGTTTTGCTCAATCAGGTCAACGTTCTGAACTAAGCTACATATTTGTTTTTGGACGATTTTGTTTACATGTATGAGTATTTTCACGTCATATGATGCAAAATTCTGTTATATTTCTCGCTATAAACTAATTCTTAAGATTTTGCATGTGCCAACTTATGACCACTGTTCCCTCTAAGCTACGCGCGTGCGCAATTGTGCACTGCTGACACGGTCTCCGCGCACAGAAAATCTGTGCTGCGCACAAAAAAATCGAACCGGAATTGAAAATAAAATAAACACACAACAATTCATTCTGCGCTATTTTTCCATGTGAGTCAGTGAGTGTGACCGGTGACGAGCTGCTCCAGCCAATTATGTGATTCACATACGTATCTGCGCAGTTTATCAACGTCATTGACAGGCGTCCTCATGTCCCGCTATCAGTGTTTTAGCCGATGTGGCCGATGTGGAGTGAAAACTCCTAATGATGCTAAGTGTTTAACCCCTTAACGCTCCGACGGCCCGCCCTCGGGCGCACTGTTACGCACTGTTTTGTAGCAGTTTTGCGTTTTAAACATGACGAAACGGACAAAACAAAGGAAGTACGCGACCGAGGACACTGTGGATATTTGTACAAGTGAAACTAGAGGCATCTCGGAGCCGGAGCGGTTCGTGTAACCGAGTGAAGATCTCATGATGGACTCAGGAGCAGAGGACCTTATGTTTTGATGGACTGGATGCTGTTCCTGATCGGTAAGCGTGGTTTATTCTGCTATTGACTTAATTGTGGGTCAAATATATCATGCGTATCATGTACAGTGTATTTTTAGTTTCCAGTGTGTGTTTGTTTACATTTTGAAGTGTGTGTGTGTTTGTTCACTGTTTGCAGTGTGTGGTTTGTAAATTTATATTTATTTTGACCCATACCACTCGTTTTGACTATATTTTATATCCAAATATACATTTTATATTGTGTTTTGATATGATATGTAAATGTACAGTAATAGAGCAGCTGGGTGTGCAGATACAGATTCCTCTCAGTGTGTATTGGTCATTGAATACTGTCACTAGTTTATGAGTTGTAAAAATCAAGCAAAAGCTTCACACAGTGGCTTATACTCATAATACAAGTCAGAGCTTTATCATAAAAATGTTAAGTGTGTTTTCAACATTGGAGTTTACAGTTGGCTTGGTTTGGTTGGAACCTCATGTTTTGCCATAGTTAAAATTAAATATTTATACTTCCAATAGCATTAACATACTACACAGGTCATGAGCAAGATTTTTGTCATTTTCATTGTATAAGTGGCTAAAGAACTTAATTACAAGTCTTATAACAGAAATGTAAATGCGGTAATTTGATTATTTTAATAAACCATTTAACTTGGATGGATGTGATGCAGCATGACCACAGTGCACAGGTCTGATGTCACTCACAGTGGTCCATGGTACTGCTCAGGGAGTTTGTGTGTTTGCTCAGACTCGTGAAAAATTAGAGGGAACATTGCTTATGACTAATTGTTTTTTTTTTATATTACAAGTGAATGAAATGGCTTCGACTAGAAGATCTTGCAAAAATAAGCCTGACATATTCTGCTACATCTGTGGTGAATACACCAATGTTCCTAACAGGAATCAAGTCACAAGTTTCATAAAGCGTCCTTACCATGCTTATTTTGGTATTAAACTTGGTGACCAAGATGAAGCTTGGGCGCCACACATGGCATGCAAGTCATGCACCGAGTATCTGCGTCAGTGGACTAAAGGCAAGAAGAGTTGTCTGAAGTTTGGAATTCCCATGGTTTGGAGGGAGTCGACATCAATAGCTACTTCTGGGCTATTAATGTGACTGGGATCAACGGAAAGAACCGAAGCAGCCTTAAGTATCCTGACCGTGAATCAGCACATCGTCCTGTTGCTCACTGTGATGAAATTCCAGTACCTGTCTTGACATCAGTGACACCAGTGTGGTTTTAATGATGATGCTCCACATCCTTTTTCCCAAAAGGAGCTAAATGTTCAGGTTTCCTGAGAATCTGGGATCACTGAGTGATGAGCAGGTGGAGAGATTCCATCAGGACATAAAAGAGATGGAGACCAGGTATCAGGGACGCTGGGATGCAGTCATGATGGCTGATTACTGTTGGACTCTGAAGAGAGACATCCCTGCTGCTGAGCATTCAAGGGGTTCATAAAAACAGAAGTTCATGTCCTGAATTTTGCACAATGATAATGTAACGTTCCAATTTACATGTACTTACCTTTATCAATTAACATAACGTAACATTTAATTGATACATTCTGTTCGAAAACTATTTTTTATCTCCTAAAACATTTTTTGGATGAGAAATATTAAAGAAAATCAACTGATAATGTCACAAAATTGTAATCAATTTAGTCAGAAGATCGGATTTTTCAAAATCAAATTAGCATAAAAACCTGACCTGACTAAGAAAAATGGATATCATTTTTGGATTCAGCGGTGCAAAATGGTCCTAATTCAGTTGAAAAAACACAGACAACTTTCAAAAATGTTTTTTTTTGTAACCCAGTGTTATGGGCCTGCCCATAGTACTGTACGTAAAGATAATTTTTACTTTTACTTCACTGTGAGAGAAGGTATTTGTACTTTTTACTCCACTACATTTTTTTTACAGGACTGAAAAGTAAAAGTATTTTTATTATTGTTTGACACCAGTTAAAAAGGCTCAGGGTTTTAGTTTTATTATGTTCATAGTTTAAGCAAACAAATATACTACGACAGAGTATAAGGGTCACTTATATAAAATAAATTATGCAGGCGCTATGAGAATAAAGTCGTAGCATTTTACGACAAAAAAGTCATAACATTACGAGAAAAAAGTTATAATATTATGAGAAAAAAGTCGTAATTTTATGAGAATAAAGTCATATTTTTATGAGAATATAGGCTGCTGTGCGTGAATGAGTGACCAGTGCGTTATGAAGAATTTGGAGCATTTTGTTCAGATATAGCAATTTCTTCCAAATCTGTCTGGTTCCTCCAACTAAACAAGCTCAAATGCTTGCAGTGTCCCTTCAAAGTACTTATACTGATGATAGTGTGGTGATGGTGGGCTAAAAGACACAGTATTATTATGTGTTTAGTTGTTTTATGTGAAGCACTTTGGTCAGCTGAGGTTGTTTTTAAATGTGCTATATAAATAAACTTGAATTGAATTGAATAGTATTTCATCCTGCGTAAACCCCAGTTGAAAGTTTCTCTGAACAAAATGCTCCAAATTCTCCATAACACACTGGTCACTCATTCACGTACAGCAGCCTATATTCTCGTAATATTACGACTTTTTTCTGACGACTTTTTCTGGCTTCGACTTTAATGTCGAAATGCTACGACTTTATTCTTGTAGTGCCCGCATAAGTTTTTTTTCTTTAAGTGACCCTTATACTCCATCGTATAAGCAAACAAATATACAACTAAAATCAGCAAAACAAAAAAAAAAAAACCCCAAAACAATTAGTTTTTGCTAAATAAATCTTTATTAAAATCAATACATTTAAATCCTTATAAGCCTTTAAAATATGTGTGAAATACTTTTACTTTTTACTCCTTAAGTATTTTTTTTTTAAATTAGTACTTCAATACTTTCACTTAAGTAGATTTCATGTGATATTTTTACTTGAGTTGTTTTTTTTTTGTTTTTTTTTGCTTCGATAGCTGTACTTTTATTTAAGTAACCAAATTGAGTACTTCTTCCACCACTGGTCAGACCAAGTCCTTTGAGCCACAGTGGACATTGCTCTTCATCCAAACCAACGATATGTTTCCATTCACAGTCTTTGGAAAAAACGTACAGCCTCTCTCCATTCGCATGATAGAATAGGAGAGAAAGAAGAGAGAGATCCTCCTCTTACTTCTATTTCTGCTTTTCTATCACATACATGGTCTCTCTCTTTTCCTTCTCATTCTCTCCCCTCTCTCTCCTCTCCTCTCTTCTCCTCTCCTCTCTCTCCTCTTCCTTCTCATTCTCTCCCCACCTCTCTCCCCTCTCTCTCTTCTCCTCTCCTCTCTCTCTCCCCTCATCTCTCCCATTCTCCTCTTTCTCCCCACATTTCTGTTCTCTCTCCTCTTTCTCTCCTCCTCTCTCTCCCCTCTCCTCTATTATTCTTTGATGTGCATGCATGGTCTCGCTCCTCCTGTCTCCTCTCTCCTCTCTTCTCCTCTCCTCTCTCTCCTCTTCCTTCTCATTCTCTCCCCGTCTCTCTCCCCTCTCTCTCCTCTCCTCTCTTCTCTCCTCTCTCTCCTCTTCCTTCTCATTCTCTCCCTGTCTTTCTCCTCTCTTCTCCTCTCCTCTCTCTCCTCTTCCTTCTCATTCTCTCCCCATCTCTCTCCCCGTCTCTCTCCTCTCCTCTCTTCTCCTCTCCTCTCTCTCCCTCTCCCCTCATCTCTCCTATTCTCCTCTTTCTCCCCACATTTCTCTTCTCTCTCCTCTTTCTCTCCTCCCCTCTCCTCTCTTATTCTTTCAAGTGCATGCATGTCTCTCTCCTCCTGTCTCCTGTCTTCTCTCTTCTCCTCTCTCTCTCTCCCCCTCTTTCCTATATTCTATAATGTGCATGGTCTCCTCTATCATGTGAATGCATGGGCTTTTTCCTCCTCTTTCTCTTAGGGCTTAAAGTGCACTACCAGCCAAAAGAACTGGACGCACCCTCTCATTCTGTCATAATCCTAGGCTGTCCTGCCTCTTTGCTCGTCAGATCCCGCTCCCTGGACCCGCTCAGCTTCTCTGTCTCCGATCCTGCTCTCCACGACCGGTACGAATCTCAACTCTTCTGACCCAGCTCACCTCTACCGGTACTGCTCACGCTCTACCCCTGGACCAAGGCAGACACCCTGCTCAACTCCCCGATCGATCTACCTTCTTTTGGACATTTAAAACTGTTAATAAACGTTGTTAAACTTTTTTATGCACACAGAATACATCAAATGCATAATGTAAGGTACATGGAATTATGTAGCAATGAAAAAAGGTTAAATAAAGTACTAATTGTTATGTGTTTTTTTTGGGTTTTTTTTGTTTTGTTTTTTAAGATTCAATGTATGTATACACAATGTAGAAAGTAAAAGTAAAGAAGAAAAATTGATCATAAAATGAGATTGCGTGTCCAACCTTTTGTACTGCAAGAGTGAGTATGCATAGTTTGCACTTTTACCCTTCACAATAAAATGAGGATGGACGGCGCCCAGAGACACACCATGTTACAGCAACGGCAGATTTGTAGCCACTGCTGTCTTGGGTACTGTTTTATGATTACCTGCGCTAACACTGGCCCACCTGCTCTTTAGAACGCTAAAAACCACTCTAGGTATTTTATTGTCTTAATCCTCTCCAACGGAAGCCCCGTGTGCGCGTGCAGCTGCTAATTGTCGCCTCAGCTGCATCACTCCCTCTGTTCTGCAGTCTGAACCGGCACGGAGCAGCACATCCAGACCTAACCGACTCCGGCCAAACCGGGCCGAGTCCAAAGAGCCCAACTCTGCGGCCGCATGAGCACGAGACTCGTCCGGATCGGTAAGCACGCGCACATCCCTTGAGCATCCGCGCCACTCCCTTCT
Source organism: Periophthalmus magnuspinnatus (assembly GCF_009829125.3). NCBI lineage: Eukaryota > Metazoa > Chordata > Actinopteri > Gobiiformes > Gobiidae > Periophthalmus > Periophthalmus magnuspinnatus. Next base: position 29,166,557 of record NC_047146.1, on the reverse strand, counting down.
TATGCACGCGCTCACCTGACACACGCACGCGCGCTATGACCCGAGATGCGCACACAAGGTCAGAATGAGGTCCGACCCGGTCCATACCCACGGTCCAGTGCGTGTGCGTTTCAGCCATTTCACGGCGCCCATCATTTGTACCGCATGCACTGGTCTCAGTCCGTCTTTAGCTCTTTGGTTCCCAGTGCGGATTGATGCGCTTTAGACGTGTGCAGTCCTGATATAGTCCTCGTTCTGCTCGGCCTTGTCCCATTCTGTGTGTGTCCTGGGCCTGCTTCAGTGCTAGCTCAGTCCTGATAGCCCCACTCTGAGTGTACTCTATAGGCCTAAAGCAGGGGACAGCTAAAACCTTAGTCATATTAGATTCAAGATTATGCTATTGTACTGGGACATGCAATAAGATTAGATCTTCCCTCCTCCACTGTGCGTGTCAGGTCTGCATCTCATCTTATATTTTAGTTTATTTAGATAAGGAACACTATATTATGGAGGAGGTTTTTTCTGCTGTGATATCTATAGCGGAGTTATGGTTAGTACTTCAGCCTTACAGCAAGAAGGCCCTTCTGTATGGAGTTTGCATGTTCTCCCTGTTTCCACTGCTCCAGTTTCGCCTACCACTAAAACGTTACCTGGCAAATCTACTGATATCTCTCTGTATTTTTTTTTTAATACAAATTTATATCAGTCTGGTCTCCATGCCTTCTGTCATGTCTCATGTCCAACAAAACATTTTTGTCCAATCAGATTCTTTTTTTTTTTTTCTTTTTTTTTTTTGTAATTCTGTTGAAATCCATCGTGTTTTCCAGTTTGATATTTTTGTCCTTTCTTTTTTCCTCAGAAGCAGCCATATTTGTTTTGATACAGACAGACCATGCGTGTCCCTGAGTGGCTAATCCACCTCTCAATCACACCCATCTGAAGTCTCAGATTCATTGGTGACCAGACTCACATCTTCGTTTAGTACTTAAATGTGTATTCTGGATCCCACGTAAACTAAAAAACATTAATAAAGTAGGACTCCCCTGTAGTAATTGGGTGGGACTTTCCTGGTTTCCAAGGTCAGTAATTCAATAAATAAGAAGATGAAATGCAATATAGATATGCATGTTTTTGGGTCCCAAAGCATATGATAAGGACCTCAGAAGGACAGCCTGGAGACAAGCTGTGCAGTAGTGGGATGCACACTGAGGCCGTGTCTCAATTCGCCAAATGCACCTTTTGAAGGGACCCTTCGAGGTACTCCTCAAAGTGTGGTTTCAAGCTTCCGGTCGAGAGTGTGTTCTCCTCAGTGTAGCCGCCATCTTGCTGAAGTGGGACAGGCCTAAACCAGGGACCGCACTTCCACCGCAGTCTTTGAACGTACGATACGTACATTACGTACGTTATTTTTAATGATTTATTATTTAATAGAAGAAAAGTCAAGATGTCGTCGTCACAGCCGTTTCTTTTTGTTTAGATTGAATATCAATAGGCAAATATAAGTTTCAAGGTGATTTTTTTCCTCAATTGTAGCTACTTCATAACTTTAACAAAATATACCTTGTGAAAACGTAATAACAGAGACAGAGGTAACAATATAATTTTTACATTCATAGTCTATAAACCAGAGAACACTGATTGGTTGTACATATAGTGGGATATTGCAGTTTAACATTCGGTATTTTGGCCAGTTGCTACACCACTTTAATAACAGTAGAGGGCACTGTTTCCCTTCTATGCAGTGCCAGTTCTTTTCATATTATTATTGTAAAGTATTTTCTAGCAGTCCAGCGCTACATCAAACTAGTATCTTGACTTACTAACACTAAGGTAAATGACACGTGCCCACGAGGGGCACAGATGTATGGAATGTACCGGAACACATGAAGATTTAGTGCACGTCTCAGGACTCTCTTCTGTCCTTTCTGGAGAGTCCGTTGCTGTGTGGGACTCATTAAACCTTCTGACTTTATGTTTCAGTCTCTTGGTCTTTGACGCTTACAATAGAAACGAACATTCTTACATTATTCTTATTGCAGTAATAATTTCTCATGATGATAATGTCTTCTTATTGTCTAGCAATAACTGCACATTCCTTTATTCCATGTAACTCCCCTCCTTTTTAATCATCAAACACACAGCCTGTACTTATCTTTTTTCAGATTTAACAGTTTCATGTCGCACTGTTGTAGATGAGGTAAACCAGTACGAATATTTGAATGTGTATTGCGCAGCGGACTCCATTTTCTTCTCTTTTTTTAAGTAGTTGCGGTGCATGATGGGATATAGAAGTGCGTGAAGTGTGCACGGATGCACGCTTCAGCCACGTCCGATCTCCATGGAAACAGTGGAAAGGGGAGGGCAGGTTTGTGGGCGCATTCAGTAGGGTGCGTTGAAATGGGACAGCCCTTGTCGCGCCATAAATTACGTAACTGCTCTTCAACGCACACTTCCAATCATGATCCTAAGGCCAGTTTGGCGAATTGGGACATGGCCGCATTGTGTTGTGAGAGCCCTCTCAAAAGGGAGTGACTTAACACAGAGAGCAAAGGGAGGGCGGACTCAGAGTGTCAATAATATAAGTGAAACGTAAAGCAAAATGTTAGTAGGTTGTTTTCGATAAATATAGCATTTTCAAAGCAACAAAAGATGACTTGGTGAGCTAAATGCTATCTGTTAGTAGTAAATACCCCATAGAATTAAAATACCCTCTCTTAAACAGCCATATTGCATAGGTTGCAAAATTTTCCAACATCGTGCAATCCTAATATGAATCACACTTGCTCCACTTTGCACATTGTGATGTAGTACTTTGGTGATGTTTGAAGTAATCTGTACATGCATATTTTTCTCCATAGGGAATGCAGCACATCCTGCTGGTGTGAGGGTGGAGTCGTGATGGCTGCAGTGGGAGGAGCCTCCATAGTGCTTGCCCTCTGTTCTCTGGTGCTGCCTTCTGTGATTGGTCAGTCCTCTTTCTCTGTTCTTGTTTTGTGTGGAGTGATTAAAGTACATACGACCAGTTTTCCTAATTCTGTTAGTTTGGTGGGGTAGCAACTGTGGTAAATATTTATCATATTTATCATCATTTTAGTGAAGTAGCAGTTTGTGATATTGTTGAGAAGAAAAGCACAAAAATACAAGAAGTGGTGAGTTCTAAAATGAAATATCTCTACCTATGTCATCAACATGGAAAACAAAATGCAGAGACAATTTACACAAAAGGAAGGTAGTTTTCTGATAGACTGAACATTCATTGAAAGAGGAGGTATTTTACTTCTATGGGGTATTAATTGTTAACACATAGCATATTTACAGTTGAAACCAGAAGTTTACATACACTATATAAAAAGACATATACATTTTTTTTCTCCCAGTCTGACATGAAATCAGACTAAACTTTTTTTTTGTTTTAGGTCTATTAGGATTACCAAAGTGATTTCTGTTTCCTAAATGCCAGAATAACGAAAGAAGGATTTTTTTCATTTCTTCAGTCAGAGTTTTACATGCAGTAAGAATACAATGCATTTAAACAATATAGGAAAACCCAGATGATGATGTCATGTCTTTGGAAGGTTCTAATGGTTTAATGACAACATTTGAGTCAACTGATGACAGACCTGTGGATGTATTTGAAGGCACACCTAAAATACACTGCTTCTTTGTGTAACATCATAGAAAAATCAAAAGAAGTCAGCCAAGATATCAGCAATATGCTAACTGAAGCTGGTAAGAGCGTGTCATTATCAACAGTGAAATGCATATTGTACCGACATGGGCTGAAAGGCCGCGGCCAGGAAGAAGCCATTACTCCAAAAGAAATGTAAAAAAAACAAACAGATTACAGTTTGCAAATGCACACAGAGACAAATACCTTCATTTTTGGAGGCATGTACTGTGGTCTGATTAAACAAAATTTGAACTGTTTTGCCATAATGAGCATTGATACATTTGGAGGAAAAAGGGGGAAACTTGCAAGCCTGAGAACATCATTCCAACTGTGAAATATGGGGGTAGCACCATGATGTTGTGGGGTTGTTTTGCTGCAGGAGGGACTGGTGCACTTCACAATATAGACGGCATCATAAGGAAAGAACATTATGTGGAAATACTGAAGCAACATCTGAAGACATACGGCAAGAAGTGTCAGGATTTGGGGTTTTTTGTATGTTCTGTTTTCCCCCTTCATTTCTGTGTTTGAGCCTGGAGCTGGGCAGAGACTCTTTCACCACCTCTGCACACCTGCTTCTGATCAATCAATCAAGCCTTCACCTGTTAGTACAAAACGACTGAGGATCCGACACTCAGGGCCAGATTGGCTTGTCATCCTCCATTTTTTCTTCATGTCATGCTCCAGTTTATTTGTTCGTGTATCCACTGTGATCCCACTCCCTGGAACCACTCTGCACCTCCGTCTCCAACCCAGCTTTCCTCGACTGGTACGAACACCTCACTCTCAGATCCGACTTGTCTCGACCGGTACAAACACCCCAGCCTCTGACCCTGTGACCCATGACTTGCTCCAAGACTACTGCATACGACACCACTCCCAACTGTCTGCTCTGTCTACCTTCATTCATATTCTTGTATCTGCAAATAAACTTTATTCTAACTTGTACCCAAGCCTGAATCTGTGGTCCTTCCGTCTGTCATTACGACAGGACGCTAAAGCTTGGGCGCAAATTGGTCTTCCAAATGGACAATGACCTGCAGCATACTGCCAATCTAGTTATAAAGAGGCTTAAGGACAACAGTCAATGTTTTGAAGTTGCCATCACAAATCCCTGATCTCAGTCCTATTGAAAATGTATAGCCAGTCCTGAAAAGGCATGTGCAAACAAGGTGGCCTACAAACTTGACTCAGTTACACCAGTTCTCTCGGGAGGAATGTGCCAGAATTTCTGCCAACTATTGTGAGAAGCTTGTGTAAGTATTTCCAAAAAGTTTGACCTAAATCAAACAGTTTAAAAGCAATGTTACTGTAAGGTATTTTCTAGCAGTGCAGCATGGGGGCTGACAATAAGATGACACCTATGTTCTGGTCTTTTGGTTAAAGCCACTTATCTGTAGCCCCTTTCACTAAGGAATGTACGTTACAGCTGTAGGCCTTAAGTTCTTTTGGTTGTTTATATTTGTCCTATGTTTCGTGTGGTTGTCCCTGAATTTGTCTACTTCCCCATGAAATCATGGCTGTGTGAGCCCTTCGCTGTGATTGGAGGACGGTTTCCCAGCCTGGCCAATCCTAGGGCCCACCCGCCCCCCATTTAAGAACACACACATTGAAAGGCACTATAAAAGCTGTCAACATACACATCTTAGGACTCTCTTCCTATCCTTTCCTGAGAGTCTGTTGCTTCATTGTTCACTTTACCTGTGTGGAACTCATTAAACCCTTCTAACTTTTTCAGTCTCTTAGTCTTCTTTGACGCTTACACCAGAAACAAACATTTCTTACAGTGCCAAATACTAATGAAATGTATTTAAGCATCTGACTTATTATTGTAAAATTGTATTGAAAAATTGTCTAAAAAATCCTTCACTCATTATTTTCGATCCGCTGTCACTCTGTTTCAAGTCATCTCAATGCAGTGGGCTCCTTTTTGGGGCCCCTGTGTGTAAGTTTTGGAAAACGTTTTTAATAGGGATCTGATCACATCTGTGTAATGGTCATGAATTTTTACATCTGATCTTTTTTACTGCTTGAGTTTTAATCTCCTTTACAGTATGTCGTCGCAGTCTACATTTGGAAGCGAGGATGACGGAGTTAGAGAACTGAATCTCCTTACTGACTCAAACACAGAGTCAGTCTCGTGACCAACTCCTTGACTTGGTGGTGACAGTGGGAAAATCCAAGTCCATCTCCGTCCCCATGAATGACCTAGATGCGACCGTAGCTGTTCCCAGTGTAAACTCCGCTCCTGTTGGCGTGGGATTGCAGGCAGCCAACCTCTGCCAGTGTTGGGCGTGATATCTGTGGCTGTCTTGGTGCAGCTGAAGCAAAAGGTCCAACTTCTTCTACTCCCTCACACAGCTGGTCCCTTGTTGCAAATAGTAAACAAAAGCGCTCACTTTTGTATGCAAATCCAAACCAGAAGCAACCATTGGAGCTATCAAACAGATTTAATATTCTTGACCCGTTTTCATGTTTATCAAATCACGAGGAGCTGGCAGCTACTCTTAGATCCTCATGGGATGTCACAGCGGCTCCCACAGTATTACGACAAAATCAGCAATCAGCTCGGGCTCGGTTGGTAAGGGAGCGGCGTCCTTCACAAGACAAGACCTGCCCACGGCTCCTCATCGGTTCGTCTATGGTACATGATGTTGTCATTCCACGGGCTGAAACCGAGTGCTACCCTGGAACTCAGGCATCACATATAAATACGATACTCACAGACTGTCCTGTCACTTTCGGTGACATGAAGTTTAGTCGGATCCGCCAACTTCACGTCTGGCCGAAGGGTTATTGCAGTGCTCTTGGAATTCCTTTTGTGGATAATTTTTGTGGATTTTGGAAGAGGAATAATCTGTTTGCCTGTGATGGAATTCATTTAAATAGATCCGGGAAGAAACTGGTGAGTGACAATATCAAGCTAACGCTGGAGTCTGCACAAAACCAGCACCCCCCGGCTTAGATTCTGCATTAAAACACATTAATGTGCATATTTCATGTAGAATATCACATAGAAATAAAAGAAATTATCAGAGGTCAGAGGTAACTTGGTTGACATCAATATCACTAATAATAACAACACCACACTCTCTCCATCCTCACTCATCCGTAACCTCGGTGTGCTCCTCAACCCCACTCTTTCATTTGAACCCCACGTCAAGCACATAACCCGGACTGCATTCTTTCACCTCAAAAACATAGCCCGTCTCCGCCCATCACTCACCTTCTCTGCCGCTGAAACTCTCATCCACGCATTCATTACATCCAGAATCGACTACTGCAATAGCATCCTCTACGGTACACCATCCAAAACCCTCAACAGACTACAGTACATTCAGAACTCTGCTGCCCGCCTCCTCACCCACACCTGCTCACATGAACACATCACTCCTGTCCTCTACAAGCTCCACTGGCTCCCCGTCCCTCAGCGCATCCACTTCAAAATCCTTCTTATCACATTCAAAGCTCTCCACAACCTGGCCCCTCCTTACCTCACAGACCTGCTCCACCACCACACTCCATCTCGCTCCCTCCGCTCCTCCAGCTCCAACCTCCTGTCCCTGCCCTGTAGGACCAAACTCCGAACCTGGGGGGACAGAGCCTTCTCCATCGCTGCCCCCACCCTCTGGAACTCACTACCTAAACCCCTCCGTGACTGCTCTGACCTCCCCACCTTCAAGAAAGAACTCAAAACTCACCTGTTCAAAATCGCTTTTAATGCTTGATTTTATGTTGTAAATTTTTTTGATATTTTATTATTGTATCTACTGTGAAGCGACTTTGAGTGTCCTGAAAAGCGCTATATAAATAAAATGTATTATTATTATTATTATTATTAATAACAAACCTAATTCCCAGGCGTCAAATCAATCCCAATCAAACACAAATAAAGCTATTATCCCTAATAAGCTAGGCATATTTGACATGCAAAACTTCAAAACAAGGAAGGGACTGGGAATTATACACATGAATGTGTGTAGTATTATATCTAAATTAGATTACATTAAAGTCTGGGCAGATCAAACAGACCCAGATATATTTATATTTTCTGAAACCTGGTTATCAAAATAAGTGATAAGGAAATCACTAAATAAGACTATAAAGTTTTTCGCTGTGACAGGCAATCTAAAGGAGGTGGTGTTGCCATTTATGTCAAAGATCACCTGTCTGTGGATCTTCTATTCTCCTGTACAAAGCCTAAATGTTGAGTATCTGTTTGTGTCTGTTTGTTATGCAAATGATCCTGATAAAAAATGGGCTATTGCTGGTATTTATTGTGCCCCTTTAGCCCCGATAAATCCTCTTAATGATCTGTTCATGATGCTTTCTAAACTGGAAAATTATGAGGCCCTGATAATGGGTGATATAAATATTAACTGGCTGAAGAAAGAGTCCGAACTTTGAAAGACCTATGCAATGGCCTAAATCTTACACAATTTCTTTTCCAACTAGACCTCACCCTACAAATTTGAATAAAGGCACACTCATTGATGTAATCTTAACAAACAAACCCCATAATTATGAGGCAAATGGTGTTTTTCCACTTGATTTTAGTGACTATTGTCCAATTGGATGTATCCGAAATACAAAAGTGAAAAAGACACATCCATATGTAAAGGTCAGAAGATCATATAAACATTTTCAATGAGCAGGCATTCATCTCTGACCTATATTACAGTGAGATCAGGTTAACATCAGCATTCGCTGACCCTGATATGGCCTTGAACTTTTTTTATTGATATATTTAATGAAATTGTAGACCTGCATGCACCTAAAAGAAAAATTAGAATGAAAAATTGTACCGGTAATAATCCCTGTTTCAATTCAGAAACTGCACAATTAATTAGAGAAACAAATGCTGCCTGAAAAAAACGCTCACAAAACTAGGTCAGAGTTGGACTGGGCATCTTTTCGCCAGAAGAGAAATAAATATCTATCAGCAGTTAGAAAGGCAAAAACATCCTACTTCATGTCTGCATTGATAGAGAGCCACGGAAATCCGACAAAGTTCTGGAGGACAGTCAGATCCCTCTCTGAATTTAAGACTTATGCCTTACCAACTGATATTTTATTAGATTCTGGTATTGTAAATTCTAAAGAGGAAATATGTGATGCTTTCAATAGACATTTTATCTCTGCATGCGAAATGTTGACTAAAGATGGTCCTTCTGATCTTGATTATATTGAGTCTGAACCTTGGGCAGATAATCACATTTTTTTAAAGACCTTTCACTTACATGGAGGTCTTAAATGCTCTCCGCTCCACAGACCCAAAGAACTCCACGGGAGATGACGATCTCAATGCAAAACTTCTTCTACTAGCTACCCCATATTTAATTCAACCTCTTTTAAATATATTTTTTAATTCATCAATTCAAATGGCAGTGATACCAGAATTATGGAAAACAGCACATGTTTTGCCTTTACATAAAGGTGGGACAACTAAAATTGTAAATAATTTCTGGCCAATATCTAAATTACCTTGTCTTGCAAAAGTTTTTGAAAAGTTGATTTCAAAACAAGTTACAGGTTATTTAAATAATTGCTCCATTTTCAAGTCTTATTATTGGGTTTCAGAAAAGGGCATAGTACTGTCACTGCAACCACAAATGTTTTAAATGACATTTTCTCAGCCCTTGTTGAACAAAAAGGTTATGTAGCTCTGTTTATTGATTTAACTAAAGCTTTTAATTCAGTGGATCATGGAGTCCTCTTGAACCGTCTGAAGAAGATTGGATTTATCTTTCAAACAGAACCCAGGCAGTAGTAGCCAATGGTTTTAAATCAGATTTTTTAACTTTAAGTAAAGTAGTAAAGTAGAGTGCCCCAAGGCTCAGTTTTGGGCCCCGTATTTTTTACTATTTTTTATTAATTCTATTGGTCACAATTTAAAAGAAAGCCACATACATTTATATGTAGATGATGCTGTTTTGTATGCTAGTGCTCCCTCTGCTGATCAGGCGCTTTTAAAATTGCAACAAGATTTTAATGAAATACAAAACTCCCTCATAAACCTTAAGCTGTTTTTGAATGCATGTAAAAACTACGTATATGATTTTTTCTAAAAAAAAAAAAAACATTTCAGTAACATGCAAGCTACAAATTTAAATGGTACATCCATTGAAAGAGTCAACACTTACAAATATCTTGGATTTTGGCTTGATGAAAACTTATCCTTTAAAAAACATATCTCAGAATTATATAACAGGTTAAAATCTAAATTATCATTTTATTACAGAAACAAATATCGTATCCCAATGAGTTACAGAAAAGAAATAGTGCAAGCCACCTTCCTATCCATTTTGGATTATGGGGATGTGGTGTATATGCAGACTTGAGCCTTTGCTTTGAAACCACTGGATCCACTATTTCACTCAGCCCTTCATTTTATTACAGGTGATGGATTTGTAACTCATCACTGTATTCTCTATGAAAAAGTGGTTTGGCTATCATCTGTTAGAAGAGAACAGCACTGTATGAAGTTTATCTATAAGGGACCACTTCAAAAACTGCCAGAATACCTTTGTTAATCATTGATACCGGAACATTTAACACCAGATCACACGACTGCATAAGGCTAAGGACAAACTTCACCAGAACTGAGATGGAAAAGAGGGCTTTTACCTGTTTTGCTTCACAAAAATGAAATAATAATCTTTAGTAATCTTATAACAAACTTTTATATGCACACCTGCACTTGTTTTTGATGCTTTATATGGACTTATTTGTTTTGATTGTTTTTTCAGTTTGTATTGTATTTTAAACAGAGCACCCATGAACAAGAGAGCCCAAGTGCTCTCATTGGGTCCTCCTGTATTAATAATAATAATAACAATAATAATAATAATAATAATAATAATAATAATAATAATAATAATAATAATATTATTATTATTATTATTATTATTATTTTGGCATTTAGCACATAGAAAATATGTAGATAATCCTAACTGACCTAAGACAGGAAAAGTTTAGTCTGAGTTCATGTATGTGTTTTTAGATAGTTTATGCAAACTTCTGGTTTCAACTGTAGATCATCATGTTACCCTTTATTGTTTTGAAAATTCTAAAGTTGCAAAAAAAAAAACCAACAACAAAAAACTACATATTAACCATACTCCTCTTTAACCAAAATGTAATTTAGGAACCAGGCAAAATCTTAAATATAATTATGCAACCACAATATAAAGCCATAATATGTAACTATTTAGAAAAATAAAAAAATAAAATAAAAGCTTTTTTTTCCATTGTGGATATGTTAATTGCAATGAAAAAAGTGTCCTTGCTTACCAACATCTCCACCTCACTCTTATGTGGCCTGCAGAGTCTCCTCCTGTTTGTTTCCATTGAAATGCTATAATCTTCCACAGTATGGCATTATACTTCTCTATCTCCATGGAGAATTTTCCGAAGTATGGTTTTAACTTTATATTTCCATAGAATTATACAGTTGACATTCCACCCCCAGAAAATTGCATACTGTCAAGTACATTTTAGTAAAAATTAGTAGTTTAACCTTTTACCCCTGAATTGTGAAATTGCCTTTGTTCCGACCTCTCCAAATTAAAATGATCACCATCATTGAGCCCTCAGTAGTAAATACACAAGTTTGGGGTCTTTGTAAAGGTAACACTCTATAGATTTACCCACAGGTGTCAGAATCACTGTAAGTATGTCTGCTGAGCATTTATACACTTTGGAACACACATAAACAAAAATACACTATATCTCAACTGAAAATCTTGTTGACCACTCACATTTCAAATTTGAGGTCAATACCTATAAAAATGAGAGTTTTACACTCATTTTATCATCAGTAAGTCCAGGCCTCTCCAAACCTATCCAAATGGAGACATTTGGAGAACATTTGGAAAAACTGCAATAACTTTTGAATGTTTCAACCCACAGACATCAGCGAGGCTCTACTGAAAGCTCCCACTGAGAGGAATCTATATCTGCACACCCAGCTACTCTATTACTGTACATTTATATATCATATCAAAACACAATATAAACTGTATATTTGTATATAAAATATAGTCAAAACAAGTGGTATGGGTCAAAACAAATATATAGTTATAAACCACACACTGCAAACAGTGAACAAACACACACTGGAAACTAAAAACACACTGTACATGATTGTATAGTGTGACACTCATTCTGCAAAAGTGGCTCAGTGGTTAGAGCTTTGGTTGGAGGATCGAGTCCTGCTTGGACCAACTTCTGTCATTGTGTCCTTAGGTCTGTCATTGTGTCCCTAGGCAAGACACTTAGCCCAAGTGGTGTGTGCGTAAATGATTGGTGGTGGTCGGGAGGGTGCAGATTGGCTAATGCTAATGATTACACATGATATATTTGACCCACAATTAAGTCAACAGCAGAATAAACCACGCTTACCGATCAGGGACAGCATCCAGTCCATCAAAACATAAGGTCCTCTACTCCTGAATCTCACCATGAGATCGTCACTCGGTTCCACGAACTGCTCCGGGTCCGAGATGCCTCTTTGCACCCAGTCTCCTCCTTTTACGTGTGCAGCAAACTCCGTCTGTTTACGGGAAACCATTGCATGTCATGCATCGTCGTGTTCCGATGCTCATTGGCTTTAAGGGGAAAACATCACTAAACGTGTGTAATGTAACTGCTTGATTCTACAACGAGGAGAGTGGGGCGGACTCTCTCAGTCATCTGTAGCACTCATTCACTGTCCGGGGCTCCAGTAACCCACAACCCCCACCTTATTGGCCAACTTTGGTGTCAATCAGAAGCTAACAAGTTTGTTTTGCACTGAGGAACAAAGTTGGAGCTGTCAGAAGTTTATTATGCTTGAAATCGACAAAAGAAATGCAAAAAATGATGGAGCAGATTTCACTTTCCTGCAGCTGATAGGACATGGAGGATGTAACTTCTTTTGTGGACATAATTTCTTGACTGGATTATATTCTCTAGACCTGTACGGAACGAATGAGACCAACTTTGTGTGAATATATTGATGTTTGACAGAACCAGAGTGCTTAAAGATAAGTGATGTCCAAATTCACATTTCTGACTTCTCTGTAAAAACGGCTTTCCTGTCAGCACTATGGTGATTACAGGTGTAAATGGTTTGCATATTCAGAAAGATGAGTGCCGTAGCTTTCATTTGATGTGCAGATTGTTTGTGTGGGTGACGCAGAAATATACGTACATTGCTGTAAAGTTGTAACGTAAAGGCGACGGCCGGAGGGCGGGCCGTCGGAACGTCAATTAGTCATAGGCACTTTAACTTCTATACTTTCACCTATTTTCCATTCATTTATACTAGTGGTTTAGATCATAGTGAAATGCCATGTTTGCAAAAATACCTTATAAAGCCGTAGTACATGGTACTGGACCGTGATGTACAGTCCTGTGTATGTGCTGTGTGACAGGGACGCGGGCTGAGGCCAGAGAGTGTGCTTTCTCCGACCACCTACAGGGGGCGTCCCAGGACAACCACACGGTGCGCTGCAGTCAGGGCTTTGCCTGCTTTGGGCTATGGGAGCAGACGGGACGAGAGGTGGTCCTGCTCAAACAAGGTGAGTCTGAAGTCCTCCACCAGCACTCACTGGGCTCACAACATTCAGGTGTAACAGGGACATTTCAGGGCGAGAGGTGCACAAATCTGACTCTGATACTAGTGTAACCCTAATATATTGGCCTCATCAGTCTCTTGAGGCTGTGGGTATGGCGGGTTACAGTTAGATACAATATGATGTATCTTCTTGCTATTTTCTTTGCTAAAATACACCAATACGGCAGGACAGTGTACAGCTAGTCTTTATTCAACAACTCAACTCCCCAACACGTGCGCGCCCCGTGCGCGTTCACACTCCTGCCACATTTCTTGGTGCGCTCCCCAAATGCGCTGCAACGCAACAATAGGAACCAACATTATTATTAAAGTAAATGTAGTAGTAATTTACCCAAGTATAATATAATACATACATATTAATTGTTAATAAGTACAAAGTAATAAACAAAATACTAATGTCCCAAATTAATGTTATTAAACAAAATAATTGTCCTGTGTCACGATCTGTTCGCTCTCTCCTGTTCTTTGCTGTGTGCAAAAGGTTAACATCTGGCATTAACTGATTAGTGGACTCAATCTGGGTAGTATGGAAGCCCGTTTCCGCCATGAAAAAAAAAATAAAAGCCCCACAGAAAGTCGAAATTACGAGTTTTAAACTCGTAATTATGAGTTTAAAACTCGTAATTATGAGTTTAAAACTCGTAATTATGAGTTTAAAACTCGTAATTATGAGTTTAAAACTCGTAATTATGAGTTTAAAACTCGTAATTACGAGTTTAAAACTCGTAATTAGGACTTTTAAAACTACTAATTATGAGTTTAAAACTCGTAATTATGAGTTTTAAAACTACTAATTATGAGTTTAAAACTCGTAATTAGAACTTTTAAAGTCTTAATTGAGCTTGTAGCACACTGCAACTGAGTGTACAGAGCAGAGGAGACAGGAGGAGGACTGTTATGTTTATCACCTACATACTTTTAAAAAATGAATAAATTAAGCTCCAGTAAAGTTTCTGGCGTCTTGAACAAATCAGTGGGCCCTGAGTGCTGTTCTGACCACTCATGAGCTGTGCTCTGTGTCTGTGAGCGCTCGTTTTCCTGGTCTGAGCAGAGTGCCAGCTGGTCACAACCCCGCTGGTTTATTGAGGAAATTATTAAAATACCAAATTCATTTAATCAAAATTGATAAGGTTCACTTTTTGTAAATGTTACATTCCCAAAATTACGAGTTATAAACTCATAATTCATACTTTTAAAAGTCCTAATTACGAGTTTTAAACTCATAATTAGTAGTTTTAAAACTCATAATTACGAGTTTTAAACTCATAATTAGTAGTTTTAAAAGTCCTAATTACGAGTTTTAAACTCGTAATTACGAGTTTTAAACTCATAATTACGAGTTTTAAACTCATAATTACGAGTTTTAAACTCATAATTACGAGTTTTAAACTCATAATTACGAGTTTAAAACTCGTAATTTCGACTTTCTGTGGGGCTTTTATTTTTTTTTTCATGGCGGAAACGGGCTTCCATAGGGTAGTAACTGCATCTACCTTTGTCTCAATTATGCAGTACTCTTGGTCATTGTCTTGGCCTAAGGGATAAAAATCACCTAGTTTAGTATCACTGTGTACCTGTAAGTAAGAGGTAGTTGGATTCATAATCCTAACATAAGTTAGGGAGGGAGGTTGGTTTTACTGTCGCAGCGCTAGCACAGCAAATACAGGCTGAATAGTGGCGTGTGTGCGGTCCGATAATAAATAGCGTGTACAGGTTCGTCTCAAAACTCCTGAAGAGTGGTGGGTGGAGGAGTTTGTGGGGAGCAGAGAAAATGGAGTGTGGGGCAAAGCTTGAGCCAAATACAGTGGATTTATTAGGGAACTACTTCATGCCTATAATTGCCATGCAAACCATAGGCTTCTTGAAAATCAATAATTATATTAGTAAACAAAATATTCGTAACTCTTGATTCAAGTGACTTTTTTGCTTCTTGTCGTGCCTTGTAGTTCTGCACTAACTGTAGTCTATAAAGTGTGTTATGTGAGATGCCAAAATAAAGTACGTTACAGCGGTCCAAACTAAAAAAAAAAAAAAAGCCTGCACGACTTATTCAAAAAGTTGAAAAGATTTAAAAAAAAAAAAAAAAAAAAAAAAAAAAAAAAGAAAAGGTTTCACTTTGGATAAAAGCCGCCGATGAAAAAAACTTTTTTTTTTTTTTAATTTATGTTTTTTTTCTGAAGTTGCCATGGGTGCCGCCTTCGTCAGTTGGGTTGTATTATTTAGCATGAAGCTGCTGATCTCGACAGCAAATATGTTCTATACGGACTAGGGTTGTGAAACTAGATACTCATTTGAGTAGGTACTGGTGCTAAAAATTAAGATTCACAGGACAGAAATGAACCTTCACTGAATACCTTTAGAATGATTTTGTGTTGTATCAGAACAAGTACAGACCAAACCAGTATACGCCCATGGACCACTATGGTACCCACCTGCATGTTGGATTACTTGGTAATATAAAACAAAGTACTACCATTTAATGCCGAAAATATTATATATCATATTCTGTTGTCTAAATAAAGAGTGTTCTTTTAATTTTCATTGTGGTATTAAAATCGGTATTGAGTAGCAGGTCTATTCCTTCCTCAGTATCGATGTTAAAATTTTAGCATCGTGACAACACTAATATGCACTACACAACCATTTTAAAGCCACTCAAAAAATCAGTGCATCTTTGACTTCTTGGCCACATGATCTTTGAACATTTTAAACAAATGTATTTACTTTCTATCATGCATTCCATCAGCATTTTTTTCTCTCATTGAAATGAATGGGATTCCCACTTAAGGAGAAGTGCCACTACAAGACAGTAGGTTCATTTAGGTTAAGGTTAGGGCAGTGATACAATTTTATTCACATAGTTTTCCTCTCAAGAAAATATAAGTCAATGTAATGTCCCCACAAATGTAATTCTAACCTGTGTATGTTCCGGGCTAATGGACGTCGCAGCCCGATTGTCTCTCTGAGCACTTCTTAATGTGTGTGTGTATGTGTCCGGCTGCTGGACATCCCAGCACAACTGTCTCTCTGACCACTGCCTAATGTCTGTGTGTTAGGCTGCTGGACGTCCCAGCCTGACTGTCTCTCTGACCACTGCCTGGTCACTGCTCCTCCTGCTCACATCCACAAAGGAAGCTACCGCTTCTGCTGCTGCAGCCAGGACTTGTGCAACAGACATTTCACAGAGGCCCCAGTGAGTGCAGCACCCCCTGTGCTGCAGTACACAGGTGAGACCCGCTGCCACCCACTGCCACAAAACAGACACAGCAGACAGAGCAGACAATACAAGATCAGGGCACATTAGTACGGAGGGGAGACTACCTCTGTGCCACCCACTGCAGCTGGTAGATCAGACAAGTTCAGGACACATTCTACGAGGCTTGTAGTAGAATGTATTCAGGGGCCTCTGCAGACACTTTCCTTTGAGGTGCACCATGCCTTCAAGGGTCTCAACTCAATTTTGATTGAGAATTTATCACCTAAATGACAGTGATTTAATGAACAGATGCTCACACAGCAATAGTTTTTAAATCATTGTATTTATTCTTTCATAGTGTCTGATGGTTGTCTTGTTTGTACTGTCTGTACTGTCTGTAGTGTCTGTCATGTCTGTGGTGTCTGTAGTGTCTGGTGTTTGCCTTGTCTGTAGTGTCTGGTGTTGGTCTTCTTTGTAATGTTTGTACTGTCTGTAGTGTCTGGTATTTGTCTTGTTTATAGTGTCTGTTCTGTCTGTTGTGTCTGTAGTGACTGGTGTTTGTCTTGTTTGTAGTATCTGTCAAGTCTTGGGTGTTTGTAGTGTCTGCAGTACCTGTCGTGTCTGTAGTGTCTGTGGTGTCGGTGGTGTCTGTAGTGTTTGTAGTGTTTGTAGTGTCTAGTGTCTGTTGTGTCTTTTGTATCTGTAGTGTCTGTTGCATTCTACGTGTTAGAAAGTATTTGTTCTGGGCGTATGATTGCAGATGGTGCTCAGCCTGGACACCGCTCAACTCTGGTTGTCGTGGGGACAGTGGCTGGAGCAGTCACTCTGGTGTCACTGCTGTTCTGTGGATATCGCCTCTTTACAGGTCAGTACAGAGTCCCCACACCACCTCCTAGGTCAGTTCAGAGTTCCTACGCTTATACAATATATCTGTACTGGGCAAGACAGATTATGTTCAAATGCATGGGGAAAATCTGATACAGGGCCTTAAATACACTATTTGATTGATTCTAACTCATATTGATACTTGATCCAGAAGTGTTTTATAGATCTGATCCAATCCTCGGTAGCAGGAGACAATCACTTGGAAGGACATTACCTTCTCACAGGTCTGCCACGGCTTTAGGTGGTAATCAGTTAGATTTCATTTTCCTCATAACATTTCCATCAGCTGTGTTACATTGTTGCAAAGAAGAACCTGCTGCTTCATGTCTCAGCGCGGGATGGAGCTTAAAATATTGTTGTTTTTGTGCTTAACATAAGTCATTGCGGTAAATAAGGAGCACATGCATTTGGACACAATTATAAGACATGACAGTCCTTGTATATTTGTGTTGTGTTCAGGAACACCACTTTGTAAATAATCCTTTTTTGTTCAGGTAAAAAGAAGCTAGGTCTGGTGACTCCAAATGTCCCAGAGACCTCGAACGCATCATGTGTGGACATGGAGGAGCTCAAACTGTGGGAGGTGAGAGAGCGCTCACTGAGGACAGGTTTTACAGTGACAAGAGTCCCTTTGCCAGTGCCTTTAACTCCAAATAGAGGAAACATACACGCTTTTCCTCATTCTCAGCATGTGGACAGATCATGTCTCATGTGAAAGCACAGAACCTTCAGAATTCAGTCACTGCACTAGCACTAATTAATCATTGGCTGCAGGTGCTTTGATTTATGTAGTGACGATTCAGATCAGAGAGATTCCTTATAGGTTTAAACCAGCTGGATTTCAGCTTGAAATTGGAAACCCATCAAGAGACTTAAATAAGGCTAATTCTGCTTTATGATTGGATTATCGTTTGGGGAACCGAAACATCAAATTACAACACAAACAACTTGTCCATCATGTCCAATGCTTTTGTAATTAAGAATAAATCAACATTACAGTTGTTATCAGAAAAAGCTATATTTGATTTGAACATGTTTACTTCATATCTGGGAACACAGTTAGGTCATGTTTATGGAATTTAAAACTTGTACAGCCCTGTTTGACCTCTGACACTTGTGTCCTTGCAGCTGATTGGTCGAGGCCGCTATAGCTGTGTTTACCTTGGCACCCTGAACGAGCGCAGTGTAGCAGTGAAGGTTTACTCCTCTGCGCACAGACAGAAATACATCAACGAACACTATATCTACAGCCTTCTGTCGCTACAGCAACAGCCCAGCATAACCCACTTCCTGTGTGCGGATGAGAGGGTGGATAGTGAGGGCGACACACAGTTCCTCATCGTCATGGACCACTACGCACACGTAAGAACATGACCCCAGAATGTGGTGGAGGTGTGGGGCACTGAAGGATGGCCAGTAAAGATGGCCTTTCATAACCAGACATTAAAGCTGGGACTCCTCATTTTCACACCATGCACAGAGGAAGTAGGTATTTAAATCTGTCCCTAGCTCTCACAAACCCTTTCGAACATCATTAATTGCTATTGGGGGGGGGGGGTGTTTAAATTCATTTTGTATTTTTACAAAGTTTTCACACCGTCTAAAATCATCAGGCTGTTTTTGCTAATGTGTGCATTGTGTCACCATGGTAACATTGTTGCATAGCATTCTTCTACAGGCATCCACGTAGAACCCGCCAGTGGTGATGCAACTGCATTTTATCACTATGCACATGCATACATTTTCGAGCACATGCACAGCTTTTAAACAGCTTATTCAATGAAACTGATGAACTGCTCAAGCACAGCCAATCTGAGCACTGGTTTCAGTGCTGACCTCCAGATGATTGAGAAGTGAAAATATTTTATTATTAGTTGCAGCTACATTGCATTTTGTAAAACAGATTCTTTTACAATATGCTCTTTGTGGGAATAAAAAATGTACTTATTTACAAGTCTGGTATACCCCAGCTTTAAATGAGCTTCTGCTATGTTATTGGTGGTTCTCCAGTCTGCCATTGAGTTTTTAGGGCTGTCTCACTTCTGTCTTGTCTTTAGGATTGTTTCTCTTTTGTCCTGTGTTTAGGGCTGTCTATCTCATAGCTGTCCTGTCTTTAGGATTGTTTCTTTTTTGTCCTGTCTTTAGGACTGTCTGTCTTAATTTTGCTCTGTCTTTGGGGCTGTATGTCTTACTTTTGCCCTGTCATGAGGGCTGTCTGTCTCATTTCCATCCTGTCTTTTTGGGCTCTTTCTTTCGTCCTGTCTTTAGGGCTATCTGTCTCACTTCCTGTCCTGTCTTTAGGGCTGTCTGTCTCACTTTCTATC
Source organism: Periophthalmus magnuspinnatus (assembly GCF_009829125.3). NCBI lineage: Eukaryota > Metazoa > Chordata > Actinopteri > Gobiiformes > Gobiidae > Periophthalmus > Periophthalmus magnuspinnatus. The sequence goes on along the minus strand of NC_047146.1, from coordinate 29,146,884 downwards.
CCACACGTCGGTGGATTGGACATCCTGCTGCAGGATGATGCATGGGATTACCAGGGGTTTGTCCTTTCTGCACTCAGAGGTTCTCACTGGAGGTAGGTCCACTGTGAGCTTAGTCTGATCCTTCTGTCTGTACCAAGTCCTCTATGCTAGACCTAACCATGACCTTGTAGCTCTGAAGCTGGCCCCGTTTATTCTAAGTGTCTCTTGTAAACTAACCCAGTGGTTTTTGACCTTTTTTGAGTCACGGCCACAGACTGCATGAAAAAGTGGCCTAAATAAGTGTGACGTCACCCACGGTGTTAGGCTCCAGCCAAATGCAGCTCATCGAGGCTATCAGTTACAGGGGAGAATTTGGAGTAGAGTTTCATATTTGGAACCGAAGTGCGTGTATCGTAGCAACCAAAGAGCCAATACAGAGGTTGTTTAAGGTAACGCCCCTACCTGCCCTCAGGGAAAGACGGCAGCTCATTGGTCTGTTATTAATGTTCATATTTTGATTTAGGGAAAAATAGTTAAATAAAAACCCTAGAGTCATGTAGAGTTGGTTAATATGAATTTAAGACAAAATGACGAGGCTGACAGCAGCTGTTACAGAGAGAGGTGACGTTTTTTCAATAGAAAGTCAATTGGAGTTGATGGAGCCGGATCGTGCCCATACTCACTTCCTATTTGAAACACAGCGGCCAGCAGGTTAGCAATGTCCATTTATACAGTCCATGATCACGGCACTTGCTGTTGAAAAGATGCCATGGAACACCGTCCACTAAAAATGTTGCCAATTTGAGCAAAAAAGTGTCTGGCACTGGTCTGTGATGAAGATATCTGGAATGTAGTGAAACGTCTGCTTCTAAAAGTTTTAATTTAACTTGATGATAATATAGAGAAAGTTATCCATCTTCCATGTACTGGTGTGGGAAGGCGAGTGGTAATGACCTTTAAGTCCTACACTTCAGTTAAACCTGGAGACAGCAGCCTTAAGGTACATAGAAAACCTTATTAGAGCACAGGATAGCAGGTTCCATATAATTTAGAATTAGATTCATTTAATAATATCACAGTTAATCTAATTTCACTAAATTTTGACAGAATAAAATATATTGATCAAACACTGTCGATCGATCTCTGCTTACACATAGCTAAACAGAGGGGCTTATTTTCATTATGATACTGTGTTGATTGACAAAGCTGTATTGTGAGCTTAGGGGCCTATGAGACCTTAGGCATGGCTGTTTGAAGGTCCACTCTCTCATTCTAAGCACACACTTTGTTTCAGATGAGTCCAAACCTGCACTGGCCCACAGAGACGTGAGCAGCACCAATGTCCTGGTCCGCTCTGACCTGTCCTGTGTTCTATCCGACTTCAGTCTGTCCATGAGCCTGGCTCGAGACCCCAGACATCTACATGGAGATGGAGACAGCGTGGCCATCTCTGAGGTCAGCTACCTGAAAGGCCTGTTATACTTGTTGCTTACATTACATTCAAATTAAAGACTGAGATATTTTCCTGATTATTATTTGTTAGTGCATATGTTATGATTAATTAAGCAGTTATATATATTTAAAGAAAGAAATATTTATGCAAAATCTGCTCTTTTGCAGCTTTCCACCATGTTATAATATTGTTCTCTCATCAAAAACATGCCTGAAGTGATTTTATCCATGCATGCTTGAGTATTTTAGCATTCTCTCTTGGGCTCTATTTGAACTTTCCATATGGTTATTTGTACAATTCTGTCCAAATCTCAGCCCACAAGCCTACGTCAAACATTCCTCCACACGATAATTCTCCTTAAATATAACAAAAATATGATGCAAAACAATACTCTATAACGTGACAAACCTGATGCGATGTGCAGTAGTTTCATTATTGGGATTTATGCTGATTGTGTTGTGATGAAGGGGGAGTGATTTAGCATGGAGGCGTCAAAAACGAAAATGAATATCAGCATAGTTAATACGTTGTTTTTGGTAAATATAGCATTTTCAAAACAATAAATGGTAACATGGTTATCTAAATATGTTATGTGTTACCAATTAATACCCCATAGAAGTAAAATTTAAGAACTCTTTAAGAATATCTTGCACAAAATAGTTTTCCGGGGTATTTCATTTCTGTCTGTAGGAGACATTCTGACAGCTTGTGTGTTTTGTGACAGGTGGGCACACTCCGTTACCTGGCCCCAGAGCTCCTTGCTGGGGCCCTGGACCTGCACGAGTATGGGACAGCTCTGAAGCAGGTGGATGTGTATGCTCTGGGACTGCTGTTCTGGGAGGCTTTTAGGAGGTGCCACGACCTGTTCCTGGGTGGGTACTGGACTGCACCAAAAGCAGACTGGTCTTATATGAGCCTGAACCATGGGGTTTGGTTTAGTTTAGATAGCATTTGTGCAGAAAAGGGTAGAGTAGACCTGTCACAATAACAAAATAATAACCCTGTAGAATTATCCCCCAGAACTATTCTAAATGTACAAAACAGGAACGGCAATAAATAAATAGCAAAATTAAACACTTAAGTAGTTATTTGTATCTATAATGAGACATAGAAGTTCATAATTCAACCTTCTACAGCTCAAATCTATTCATACTACAGAAAAGTAGAACATTCCTCAATAGTACAGTAAATAAATATTGATTGAACAATATTGAACTCAACATAGTAATTATCATGACAGGCCTAGGGTAGAGTGACTAAAAATTGGTACTCAAGTGTCATAACAACTGACACTAGGACCAAAGAAAGAGGACTTGGGGAAAAGTTTAACAATATTTATTCACAGTTCTTAAATGTGCAAATGAAGGTAGACAGATCAAGAATTTGAGAGCAGGATTGTTTGCCGCGGTCCAGGAGTAGAGTGTGAACAGTGGGATCAGAGACGAGGGGAGCTGTACCAGTAGAGGTGAACTGGGTCGGAAGATGTGAGGTTCGTACTGGTCGTGGAGAGCTGGGTCGGAGACAGAGGAGCTGAGTGGATCCAGGGAGCAGGATCTGGCGAGGAGCAAAAATACCCATCTTAGAACGAGTACAAAATGCAAAAACATGAAACTGAGCCAAGCAGAGTAGTACCACTGTGGATACGCGGACGACTTGGTGCTGAGTTTCAGGTCGTGGCTCCCTTTGTCCTCCCCAGGTTTAGCTTGATTACAGATTAGATGTAGGTGTGCATGGAAGGACCCCTAGGCTTGTCAGGATGAGCGCGATGAAACTCTCTGACCATTTCAGGGTCCAGAATGTGTGCCCCGGGCATCCAGGAGTTCTCTTCAGGCCCAGTCCACCAAATATTGAAGTCCCCTGCCCCACCGGCGGACATCAATGAGGCACCAGACCATGAAAGCCAGATGACCATCCATGACCTGGGTGGGAGGAGGGAGATCAGCCGGAAGGCATAGGTCACTGGCATGGACGGGCTTGAGTTGAGACACATGGAATGTAACATGGATGTGGAAGAAGGGAGGAAACTGAAGGCGTTGATGATTTTGGTCATTTTGAAGGGGCCCAGAAAGCGAGGAGAGAGTATCTGGGAGTCTGGGAGTTTGAGTTGGATATGCTTGGATGAGAGCCAAACTGACAGACCTGGCTGATATTGGGGAGCGGGAGTGCGGTGTCCGGGACGGGAATAATGGGGGCTGGTACCCTAGGGAGGTTTGGAAAGGGAATAAGCCGGAGGCGGAACTCACCAGGGAATTGTGCCAGTATTCAATCCATGGCAGGAAGGTGCTCCAAGCAGAGGGGTTAGAGGAAACCACACAGCTTAGCGCTGTCTCCAGGTCCTGATTAGCACACTCGGTTTGTCCGTTGGTCTGGGGGTGAAAGCTGGAGGTGAGACTCGATGCGCCCAACCCCTCGCAGAAAAATCGCCAAACTTGGGGCGTGAATTGGATCCCGCGGTCAGAAACTATATCCACCGGAATTCCATGGAGCCAGAATACATGGTTGGTTATGTGGTCAGCAATCTCCTTGGCGGTTGGGAGTTTCAGTAGGGCGTGGAAATGGGCTGCCTTGGAGAAATGGTCAACAATAGTGAGAATGACTATGTTACCTTGAGACGGAGGAAGGCCCGTCACGAAGTCCACTGCCACATGGAACATGGTCGTTTCGGGACTGGTAGTGGTTGGAGCAGACCGGAAGGTGGCGAGTGGGAGGCTTTACCCCGGCACACACCTGGCACTCTGATACATAAGCCCTGGTGTCTTTGTCAACAGTGGGCCACCAGAAGTGACGTCTCAAGAGGGAGCGTGTGTGATTGACCCCAGAACCGAGAGCAGTGGACCCATTAAAGTACCTTGGAGTGGACAGAATCTGGAACAAAGAGAGTACCAGGTGGGCCATTACCTGGGTCAGGATGGGTGCGATGAGCTTCCCGGACCAAATCCACAATCTCTCAGTGGACAGCAGCGAACCACACAGGTAGGGAATATGATGGGTTCCGGAGAGGTGATGGTATCCTCCTGGGAGAACTGACACGAGAGTGCGTCTGGCTTGATGTTACGGGATCCAGGGTGATACGTGAGTATTAAATTCAAACTGAAAAATGGAGACCAGCAGGCTTGACAAGAGTTTAAACGTTTAGTGGATTGAATGTAAGCTAGGTTCTTGTGATCTGTCGAAACCAGGAAAGGATGCTCTGCCCCCTCCAACCAGTGACGCTACTCTTCCACGGCGAGCTTGACCACCAGCAGTTCTCGATCTCCCACATCATAATTGCTCTCAGTTAGGGACATACGATGAGAGAAAAAGGAACAGGGATACAGTCGATTGTGGGATTCAAACCTTTGGCAGAGGACTGCCCCAAAACCTGTGTCTGAGGCATCCACCTCCACAGCGAACTGGAGGGAGGGATCGGGCTGACATAAGATCGGGGCCGAGGTGAATAGATCCTTCAGCTTTTCAAAGGGAAACTGGGCCTCAGGGTCCAACTGAACTGTCTGGAGGAAGAGGTGAGTTTAGTGAGGAGACCAACAACGCAGCTAAAGTCTCTGATGAAACACCTGTAGAAGTTAGCAAACCCAATAAATCTTTGTAGTTGCTTCTTGTTGGTGAGCGTAAGCCACTCAGTAATCACTTTAATTTTTTCTGGGCCAGCTTTCACCTGTCTACATCCCACAATAAACCCCAGAAAACTGACCTTATCTGTGTGGAACTCACACTTCTGTCTTCACATAGAGTTCTTTCTCCATTAGTCGCTGGAGGACCTGGCGCACGCGGTGATGGTGTTCCTGTGGGGACTTAGAAAAAAATCATAATGTCAAGTACACGAATACAAAACGATTGAGAAAGTCCCCAAGCACATCATTGATGAGGGCTTGGAAGACTGCTGGACCACTGGTTAATCCAAAAGGCATGACCAAATATTCAAAATGTCCCAGAGGAGTTTTGAAGGCCGTCTTCCATTCGTCCCCTTCCCTTTTGCGCACCAAGTGACATGAGTTCCAAAGGTCGAGCTTGGTGAAGGAGGTGGCGTAAAAGCGAATTTGATCAGTGGTAATGGGTATTTGTTTTTAATGGTGATATTGTTGAGACCCCTGAAGTTGATGCATGGTGGTAATATTTTGTCCTTTTGGGCGACGAAGAAGAAACCAACACCCAAGGGTGAAGAGGACGGACAGATAACACCAGCGGCAGTCCCGAATATATTGCTCCATAGTCTCCCCTTCCGGTTTGGAGAGATTATAGAGGCGACTGGAAGGCAAGGGGGCACCGGGCAGGAATTCGATAGCACAGTCATATGGTTTGTGGGAAGGAAGCGACAGCGACTGCGATCTGGCTCTCTCGGAGGATGTCTGGAGAGTGAGTTGGCGCCCCCAGCTGGAGACAGGGCAGACTGTAAGCAATTTGCATGACAAAATGGGCTCCACTCTGACACTTTTCCCTAGCCCAGTCAATAGTGGGGTTGTGAGTAACCAGCCAAGGATGGCCCAGAATGAGTGGCGTAGTGGGAGCAGAAATGATGTAGAACCGCCTGATTTCATGGTGGTTGCCGGACAAAACTAGGGTTACAGGCTCGGTGATATGCGTTACCCTGGCTAACAGCCTCCCATTGAGCACTAGGGCTGTGAGGGGTTCCTTAAGTGGCTCCAACCACTGTTCCCTCTAAACTGCGCACTGCTGACACGGTCTCCGCACACAGAAAATCTGTGCTGTGCACACAAAAAATCGAACCGGAGTTGAAAATACAATAAACACACAACAATTCATTCTGCGCTATTTTTCAATGTGAGTCAGTGAGTGTGACCGGCGGCGAGCTGCTCCAGCCAATTATGTGATTCACATATGTATTTGCGCAGCTTATCCACGTCATTGACAGCCGTCCTCATGTCCTTATGTCCTCATGCGCCCCTACCAGAGTTTTAGCCAACGTGGAGTGAAAACTCGCTAATGATTCTAAGTGTTTAACCCCTTAACGTTCCAACGGGCAAATTTTACGCGCGCGTAATTTTACGCGCTTACGCGCGCCTAATTGCGTAATTTTACGCACTGTTTTGCAGCAGTTTTGCGTTTTAAACATGACGAAACGGACGAAACAAAGGAAGTACGCGACCGAGGACACTGTGGATGTTTGTACAAGTTAAACTAGAGGCATCTCGGACCCGGAGCAGTTTGTGGAACCGAGTGAAGATCTCATGATGGACTCAGGAGCAGAGGATCTTATGTTTTGATGGACTGGATGCTGTTCCTGATCGGTAAGCATGGTTTATTCTGCTATTGACTTAATTGTGGGTCAGATGTGTATCATGTGTAATCATTAGCATTACCTAATGCCAATCTGCTCAGACTCGTGAAAAATTAGAGGGAACATTGGCTCCAACCCTACCCCCGACTGCTCGCCCAACTGCTGGTCAAGGAAATCCTCCTCTGCTCCAGAGTCGATGAGGGCTAAGACGGGTAGGGTAATAGTGTCGCTGGTGGCGGCAGAGTGGAGCAGTTCATGGCCTGGATCATGGCCTGGATCTGGCGGCTCTGCAGGCAATTGTCGACTTAGTTTACTAGGAAAATCAAAGATTTTAGTTCAGGTGGGTCGTCTCAGGAAACCAGTTCATCCTTTAATTTTTCACTTAGTCCTTTCACAAAGATATATAGCTACAATGCGCTGTCGGTCCAATCCACGTCCGCCGCCAGTGTCCAGAACTCGATGGTGTAAACTGCCACGGACCTGAATCCCCAAACTAGGCTTAATAGGCAGAGAGAGGCATCAGCTTCATAGTGAAAACAGTACAACAAAAGGCAGGGTAGACTGGGATCTTGACATTTTGACTTAAAAATAATATTACTCAAGTAGAAGTACAAAGTAGTGGTCAAAGAAATTTCACAAGTATGAGTAACTGTTGGGTTGAAACATTTGATATTTTTGTATTTATTGTAATGTGAAGGACAAAATATTAACCCTATAGTAGCGGATGCTATTGTCACCGATAGAGCATGGTTGCGGACTTTCTATTAGCGTAACTGCGCAACCAATTGTACTCTCATGTAAATTTAAATGGCGTCTCAAAGCAGAGGCATGGGGCTCTTTAAATATTTTACCGTCATTATGGTAATCTGCCTCCATTCTCCCTCGAAGGGGACGAATGAGAGCACAGATGCTGCAGGGATTTCCCCAGTGACTTATTCGATGCATCAAAGAAAAAAATACGGATGGACATGTAAAATAGAGGTAGTTGTGTGAAAAAATGCAGTACATTCTGATACTTCCTTTAACATGTTTTTTAGGGGAGCTATACTGGTCTACAGTGTGCTCAGTCCTTAAAGGGTCAAAATATGGTATTTTTAAAGGATAGACACAAAAATGTAACAAACTAAATCATAGCTGAAGGAGCAGTGTGTAGCGTGTGTCTACAGAATTTTGAATTGTGGGTTGGGTTGAGTTACATGTTTAATAGCTTAGCAATACAATGATTTTAATAAATGGACGAACCCCAGGTCAGGTTTTGAGGGGGCTGCAATACGAGTTGTGTGTTTTACAAAACGGTGTTGTCTGGTTGTCTGAGTGGGTTCGCTGGGTCCAAATCATGGGCACAGCAGTCCCCATGGAGGTGTGGAGGATGCTGTGTCTCAGGGAGTTAGATGGATGTGTTTGCGTGTGTTAAAGAATGGTGTTACTCAACTTTGACAGCAATCCTCAGATTGTTTACTTGGAAAGTCTTTAGCAAAACAAAGGTAACAAGGGATTTTTAAAAAGTACAGCTATTAAATATTTTGGATCCAAGGAAAAAGATAAAGATTTTAGCTATATCAGTATGCTTTCCTCATGTCCTTAGAGAGAGACGAGAGGGGAGGAGGTGCGTCTCGACCCACGAAGGCCAAAGTTTAGTGTAGTGATAGAAAAAGAGGACAGGAAAAAGAGAACAAAGGACTAGCCAACGTGGGCCGCTTGTACAGGGGTTTTCTACTGCGGCCTCAGTGGGTGTAACTTCACGCAAATTTATATCTTCGCACATTTTAGTTATTTATGGCTTAATGTTCTTACTCTATGGCCTACAGTTGAATTCCAACACATTTATAAGATCAGTTTACTCAATAATTACACATGGATCACCTGTGGAATTAACCAAGGTTTATAATTGAATTGTAATGAAATTGTGGTGTTTAGCATAAGAAATTCACAACAATTAGTGGATGTAGCTTTGACAAAAGAGACATGATACATATGTGTAAAACTTTATATTGACGTCTAATTATTTCCTATTTGCTTCCCTTTAATTTTGCTTTTTTTTTTTTCTGACATCACTTAACTTGTTTCTGTTGCAGGTTTTTCCTGTCCTTTTGTGTTCTCACCTTTGATTAAGACCCTGTCCTAATGTGCTGCATCTGTTTGTGAGTCAGGCTGTCTGTTCCCTGTCTCATTTTTCAGATTGTTGGGTTCTGTGAATGTCCTGTATTTTTGTGTTTTGTGCCTTGGCCTCATTAAAGCTACATCAAACTTTTCCTGACATGGGGTCTGTTTTGAGCCATTTGTTGTACATACCTGACAGTACTATCTGGCCAAGATATGGACTCCCCAGACCCAGTCCGAGAAGTGCTCCAAGCCCAAGGACAAAGAATTTATCAGCAAGAGGAGCAAGTGAGTAGCCTAAGAGATGAGCTAAGATCTGACAATAAGAACCATCAGGAGGCTTTTTTCAGATTTCTGCTCAAATGAACTTTGTCATTGAATGGCTCAAGGAAATGGAAACTACATCTGTTCCACAGGGTGCAGGAGCTATAGCTTCTGAAGCTTTTACTGCTATTTACCCTCCTGGATCTACTCATCTGGTGATTCAGCTTTAACTTCCTGGCTGATGTCTTGAGATGCTGCTTCAGTATTTCCACATAATGTTCTTTTCTCATGATGCCATCTATTTTGTCAAGTGCACCAGCCCCTTGTGCCTCAAAACAACCCCACCATATGATGCGGTCCCCCCATATTTCACAGTTGGGATGGTATTCTCAGGCTTGCAAGCTTCCTCCTTTTTCCTCCAAACATAACGATGCTCATTATGGCCAAACGTCATAATGGACCTGTATTCAGAAATTAAGATTTTGTCCCTGTGTGCTTGCAAAATGTAATCTGACTTTTGTTCTTGGGTTGGTATGCACATTTTGGACCAATGCACGTTCATCTTTGGGACACAGGACCATCTCCTTCCTGAGTGGTATGATGTTCCCATGGTGTTTATGCTTGGATTTAATTGTTTGAACAGATGAATGTGGCACCTTCAGGCATCTGAAATTGCACCTAAGGATGACCCAGACTTGTGCAAGTCCAAAATTCTCTTCCTAATATCTTGGCTGATTTCTTTTGACTTTCCCATGATGTTACACAAAGAAGCAGTGTGCTTCAGGTGTGCCCTCAGATAGATCCCCTCTCAATGTTACCTCTGTCTCAGCCCATGACTGCCACTGCTTTTGACGTAGCCTTCTGTGTACTGTAACTCATTACATCAGCCCAATATCCCTAAAGTTTTCTGACTCTCATTCCAAGCATCTCTGCTCACCACCCACCAATCCTCGACTACCCCTGGCTTATACAGCGCAGCCCCCACAAAGACTGGTCTACTCATAATATTGTTTCTTGTTTGTTGTCCCAACTGGAAGATTTAATGTTTTCCCTCCCTGAGTTCAGAGGATCCACAGTTCGCAGATTTGTTGTCAGTTCCGGATTGCTACCTTGAATTGAAAGAGGTCTTCAACAAGGCTAAAGCCACTTACTTACCTCCTCATCACCCCTATGACTTCACTATTGGCCTCCTTTCTGGAATCTCACCTTGCAAGGAGCACCTCTACTCACTCTCTACTCAAGAACATTAAGCAATGGACGATTACATCTCTCCTCTGCTCTCAAGACTGGAATTATTCACCCATCCTCCTCTCCTGTGGGCGCTGGATTCTTTTTCATAGACGATAAGGATGAGACTCTCAGACCATGCAATGACTCCAGAGGACTAAACAACATCACCATAAAGAACAGGTACCCCCTCCTTTTAATTTCTTCCGGTTTTGAGTTGTTGCAGTGTGCCAGGATTTTCATAAAGTTGAACTTAAGAAATACATATCATCTGGTTAGAATAAGGGAGGGGTATTGAGTTGAAAACTGTCTTTAACACCCCCAGTGGCCATTATGAATCTATCTAAGGGACATGCTGAATAAATTTGTTAATAGATGACATCCTCATCTTTTCCCCAGATATGGAGTCTCATGTTTTCCATGTAAAACAAGTACTGAGAAGACTTCTGGACAATCTGTTGTATATAAAGACACAAAAGTGTGCATTTCATGTCTCCTCAGTGTCATTTTCAGGTATGGTGGTTGCAAAGGGGGAACTGAAAATGGATCCTGGCAATGTCCAATCAGTCAAGGTCTGGCCTCACCCTCCTGCTGGAAAGATGTTCAGCATTTCTTGGGCTTTGCTCATTTTTATCTCAAGTTCATAAGGAACTTCAGTTCTATTGCTGCACCTTTACCTGCGCTTACTTTTTCTAAGTTTCAGTTCTCCTGGTTCACTCAAGCAGAAGAAGCCTTTCAAAAGCTGAAAACTTTGTTCACATTGGCTCCAATATTGACTCTTCCTTATCCCTCACGTCTGTTCGTTCCCCCTGAATTCAGAGGAGAGGTAATTTCATGGGCTCATTCCTCTATTGTTTCTTGCCATCCTAGTGTGCAAAGAAGTCTGTTTAGAGCCAGAGGGATGGCCTAATAAAAAAGGATATAACGGAATTTGTTGCAGCCTGTGATGTGTGTTGCCACAAGTCATCGACTTCCACTGCCTCTGGACTCTTGCAAGTAATACCACCTTACTTGTTGACAGTTTTCAACATGGTGGTCAGATTTATAGCCTTGCCTAAGCTGCCCACTTCCAAGGAGACAACTAAGACACTCATCAACCCACATCTGTCAAGTGTTTGGTTTTTGTAGGAACACTCTGTCCAACCAGGGTCCTTAGTTTGTTTCCCAGTTCTGGAAGGCCTTCAGCCATTTTCTTGGAGCCACTGTGAGCCTGTCTTCTGGTCGCCATCCCCAAACCAATGGATAGACTGAACAAGTCTATCAGGTTCTCAGAATTAGACCCCACTGTCTTACTCCTCTGGAGTAGAAAATGTTAGTATGGCTTGAGTATGCTTATAATACTTTGTCTAATGCATCCATGGGGTTGTTCCCCTTCAAGTGTGTTTTTGGCTATCAACTGCCTCTGTTTCCAGCCCTGGAGCGAGAAGTTGATGTGCCCTCTCCCAAAGCTCTTATTAGTTGTTGCCGTTGAACTTGATTAAGGGCTTGTCACACCCTACTTCAAAGTTCAGACTTTTATAAAAGGTCTGCGGATCTGAAGAGAAGGGCCCCTCCTACCTGCCTAGTTGGTCAGAAGTTTGTCTGTCAATGAAGGACCTACCTCTGAGGGTGGGGTCTCACAGGTTGGCCCCACGCTTTGTTGGCCCATTCCCGGTATCCAACATAATAAATCCTGTGGTTGTGAGGTTACAACTTCCAAGTTCTGTGAGTGTCCATCCTACCTTTCACATTAGCCAATTGAAGCCAGTCAAGGAAAGCTATTTGGTCCCTGTCACCAAAACCCCACCTCCCCCCCAGATCATGGATTTTTTTATTTTTGTGTTTCGCACCTTGGCCTCATTAAATCTACATCAAATTTTTCCTGACTCTGGGTCTGTTTTGAGCCATTTATTGTGCATACCTGACGCCTATGTATCATTTAAGAAGCCAGAATAGCAATGCCTCATCAGAAACATTACATTTGCATGGTCTTGTGCATTTATCAGTCCAACATGTTAAATTATAATTTTAACCAGTCCCTAGTCTTCACAAATGGTTCCTTAAAAGGTTGTTCATGGTGCCAGTGTCCGGGTGACAACAAAGTTAGGAGAAGAATGTGATTTATGGCTTTTCTTCCCAAAACAAGACGCTAATTGTAAACCAGACTCAGCAAAATGATCTGTCTTTGAAACCCCCGCATTGTAATTCATTTGCTCATCCTGATGATGTTTTGCAGACTCCACAGTTCTTTGAGTTCTCCATCTGTGAGGAAGTGTTGTTTTTTTTGTTTTTGTTTTTTTTTACCAAACCAACAGTCTCAAGATCATAAAGGTTCAAATCATTTCATTGTCATCTTTTGTCACTTATAGACTTACCCACAGTGGGAACAGTAACGAAAACAAAACATAGTAAGACTACTGTTGCTTCAATAAATATATTACTCAAAAGTTTGCAGCTAAAAAAGTATTCTGAAAAATAAAATGTATTTAAAAGGTAAATTTAAAAGTAAATGTAACTGACTAACTGACTACTACCCACCTCTACTTTGTGGCTTTGACCTGAATGGCCCAGCACCAATCCTTACAACCCTAGAAGTGCAATATTGGGAAAGTATCCTTTTGTACTTGCCTTGCCAGTCAAATCCACACACTAAAGCCACATACAAATTTGACAAAGATGTGTAGACATGGCAGCTTAAAAAACTTGAACAAGAAAGATAAAGAAAAATAAATCTGAGGTTTAAAAAAAAAAAAAAAGTGATATATTTTATTCTAAATTATGCAACATTTTTTAAGAGGAGAGTCTTCTGCATTTAAGATACAAATTAGTGGGGACGGTGGGATGGAGGTTTGTCACACTCTACGGTCCAATTCCAGACACTTCGAACAGAATGTCAAAGGGACTGGCTGCTCAGGCAACTTTTATGCATTAAAGTTGTTTACTCTAATCCCAAAGGGCAGAAGTAAAATAGTAAAGATAGACTACATGTGTTTCCGGCTACTCTATCCACAGGGAGGCCTGCTCCACACTTCCAGCTGGCCTTTGACTCAGAGCTGGGACAGGAGCCTTCTCTGGAGGACATGCACATGCTGGTGGTCAGGGACAAGAGCCGGCCATGCTTCCCCTTGGAGTGGAGGGACAACATCTCGGTAAGTCCTCCTCATACACACACTTCTCCTGGGATCAGATCTCCTGACCCTCACTGTGTGCTCTCATCTCTGCAGGTTCTGAGGCAGCTGAAGGACACCATGGAGGACTGCTGGGATCAGGACGCAGAGGCCAGGCTGAGTGCCCACTGTGTAGAGGAGAGACTATGCCAGCTGTCCCTGCTCCGAGTGCCCGCACAGTACACACACAGGTGACATCAACTGATCCATAATCCACACAGATGACCCAAATACAAACTTATGTTGTCAAAAATGTCAACTGTATAGACAATGTTTGTTTGATGTTTCAGTCACCAGACTCATGAGTGGCCTCCAGTGGACTTGTCCTCCTCCAGGCCTGATGTAGCTGTGGATCTGACAGGCTCCAGCAGCACAGTGGAGGTAGTGCAGAAAGCTGTGCTCTCTGAAGGGGAGTGACTTAGCACAGAGAACCAAAGGAGGGGGCACTCAGAGTGTCAAAAACGAAAGTGAAACTTACTGAACATATTAATACGTAATTAAGCATTTTCAAAACAATAAAATGTAACATGGTGGCCTATATATATTATGTGTTAGCAGTTAATATCCAATAAAAGTAAAATACCCCTCTTAAAAAAATAAAAATCCAGGTTATTTGCATTTCCTACGCAGGTTCTGCCTCAGAGGCCCTCTAGCCTGCAGCTGCTTTCTACTGCCTCATCCAGAGAAAGGCAAGGGGCTACACAGCACACTGTCCAAACCAGAGAGAGGCAGGTGCAGACAGGAGTGGCCAAAATGAACTCAGTGGCACTCCTAGCTCAAGTGAACATTACCACAGCGATCAGCAGAGGAGCAGTGTGGATGGCGGATGGCTCTAGTGCCGGGGTGCCCACCCTGGTGACCAACCACCTGATGGCCCGAGGAGTGACCAACCGGGGTGGGCCACAGGAGGAGGACTCATCCTGCAGGTCAGTGTGAAAGACTGTACAGTGTACAGATAAATAAAAACAACTATGAGTTTATAAGCGAAGACTACTATAACGAATCTTGAATCCGCGGTGAGAGCCAGAGTGGGTCCTGGATTCGTAGCTTTGTGACGCGGTGGTAGATTATTGCAAACAAATACGCTAAGATCCAACATGCATTTTGTACTGATTTATTTGGTGAACACACACTGAGCTATCAGCAGCGTAGCAGACAGAATGTACGTGAATGGATTCAGCAGATTATGGTAAGATGAGTAAATGGAGGCAAAACTGGGAGAGAAAATGGCTGTGGAACTGGCAGTCAACAAAAATGATGGCTACCTAGCCCTGATTCTCAACACCTGTGCCAGAGTCTCGCCTTTATACACATACATGCACGTGCCTGCCCATTTGAGCCTCACCTCCTTCGGCTTTCAACCAACCAGACGCACACTTGCAGCAAACACACAGTTCACTCTTTTCCTACACACCAGCCTCTAATTATTAGGTCCCACATAATAATTCACATTTTATAAGCATAATAGGAGACACATAACAAATTATCATAAACATAGTCTAGTGCAGCAGCTGTAATAGATCATTAGTCCATGAATAGATCTAATGGCAATAATTGTTCTTCTGGTCATCCTTATGACCCAAAAGTTTACAGTCTTAGTGGTCCAACTAAATCCAGAAAACAAAGTTCAGAAATGGCAATCTATAGAGGTCAGCAACGTCCTTATGGTGCCTTCTCTGACTCCTGGTCTTGGTCTTGATGTGGACTTAGCGGACAAAGCCTTTTCGATCTGGATAGGTTGGCACAACACCTTCCCATAATCCATGAGTTTCTCAATGCAATACTGTCCATTAACAGAACTAGATCTCCTGTGAAAAATTTCTTCTGGACTCCAGTCCATCTCTGTCACTCCTATAACAGAGGTAGGTACTCCTTTGTCCAACGCTTCCAGAAAAAGATCAGATAAGTACTGTACTTGCATCTCCTTTGTGTATACACATCTCCTGCTTGGAACTCTCCAGGTGGCTATGAGGGCTGGCCTTTGAGCAGTAACAGATGGCTCGGTGTTAGTGCCTCCAGATCATTTGGATCCGTGGATGGTTTGGTGATGGGCTGACTTGTTTATGATGGCCTTGACTTCACAGAGAACTGTATGAAGGCCCTTCTCATCCAGATGTTGAACTTTGAGGGTTGGGTTCAAGACCTTCCTCACAAATCTGATCAGCCTCTCCCACAGTTCTCCATGATGTGAGCCAGCAGGTGGATTGAACAGCCACTTCATCCCTTTTTGGAGAAACACATCATGAACCTGTGCCCAGTTCCATTGCTCTATGGCCATTTTTAGCTCATGTTGTACCCCCACAAATTTCTTCAGTATCCAGAGAAGGCGTCACCTCGATATGAAGAGCTCTCAGAGTGAGACAAGTACAGTGGCTTGTAAAAGTATTCATCCCCCTTTTCAAATTTTGTCAAGTCACAACCACAAATTTAAATATTTATTTGCATTTTATGTGAATAAGTAACACAAAATGGTACATAAGTGTGAAGTTGAAAGTAATTTATACATCATTTCCAGATAAAAAGTGAAAAGTGCAGTGTGCTAAAGTATTTATCCCCCCTAAGCCAAAACTTTGTGGAACCGCTTTTTACTGCAATTACAGCTGCAAATCTTTTGGGGTATGTATCCATCAGCTTTGCACACCTACAGACTGACTTGCCTTCCTGGCAAAACACTTCAAGCTTTGTCAGATTTGATGGAGACCGTTTGTGAACTGCAGATCTTGCCACTGATTCTCAATTGGATTTAGGTCTGGACTTTGACTGGGCCATTCTAACACATAAATATCCGGGGGCAGCAGTCTAAGCAGGGACTCCCAGACTTCCCCCACCCCGGACACATCCTCCAGCTCCTCCGGTGGGACCCCAAGGCATTCCCAGGCCAGCCAAGAGACATAGTCCCTCCAGGGTGTCCTGGGTCTTCCCCGGGGCCTCCTCCCAGTGGGACATGCCCAGAACACCTCTCTAGGGAGGCGTCCAGGAGGCATCCTGAGCAGATGCCCGAGCCACCTCAACTGGTTCCTCTCGACGTGTAGGAGCAGCGGCTCTACTCCGAGCTCCTCCCGTGTGACCGAGCTCCTCACCCTATCCCTAAGGGTGCACCCGGCCACTCTGCGGAGGAAGCCCATTTCAGCCGCTTGTATCCGCGATCTTGTCCTTTCGGTCATTACCCAGAGCTCATGACCATAGGTCAGGGTAGGAACGTAGATTGACCGGTAAATCGAGAGCTTCGCCTTCCGGCTCAGCTCCTTCTTTACCACAACGGACTGATACAGCGACCGCATCACTGCAGACGCTGCACCGATCCGCCTGTCAATCTCATGCTCCATCCTTCCCTCACTCGTGAACAAGACCCCGAGATACTTGAACTCCTCCACTTGAGGCAGAGACTCACCACCCACTCGGAGAGGACAAACCAACTTTTTCCGGTCGAGAACCATGGCCTCGGATTTGGAGGAGCTGATTCTCATCCCAGCCGCTTCACACTCGGCTGCAAACTGCCCCAGTGCCTGCTGCAGGTCCTGGCTCGAAGAAGCCATCAGGACAACATCATCTGCAAACAGCAGAGGTGGGAGTTGAAGACCCCTCTGACAGAGGGCTCCGCCAGACGTTCCCAGCAGACCCTCACGATGCGCTTGGGCCTGTCAGGTCTGTCCGGCTTCCTCCTCTGCCAGCGGATCCAACTCACCACCAGGTGGTGATCAGTTGACAGCTCAGCCCCTCTCTTCACCCGAGTGTCCAAGACACGCGGTCGGAGGTCAGATGACACGACAACAATGTCGATCATCGACCTCCGACCTAGAGTGTCCTGGTGCCACGTGCACCGATGGACACCCTTGTGCTCAAACATGGTGTTTGTTATGGACAAACTGTGACTAGCACAGAAGTCCAACAACAAAACACCACTCGGGTTCAGATCGGGGAGGCCATTCCTCCCAATCACGCCCCTCCAAGTGTCACTGTCATTACCCACATGGGCATTGAAGTCCCCCAGGAGAACAACGGAGTCCCCGGTTGGTGCAATATCTAGTACCCCTCCCAGGGACTCCAAGAAGGCCGGGTACTCTGCACTGCTGTTTGGCCCGTAGGCCGACACAACATTGAGAGACCTGTCCCCGACTCGAAGGCGCAGGGACGCGACCCTCTCGTTCACCGGGGTGAACTCCAACACTGAGCTGAGCTGTGGGGCAATGAGCAAGCCCACACCAGCTCGCCGCCGCTCCCCGCGGGCAATGCCAGAGAAATGGAGAGTCCAACCCCTCTCAAGGAGTTGGGTTCCAGAACCGACCATATCTAGCCGGTAACGCTCAACCTCCCGCACAAGCTCAGGCTCCTTCCCCCCCAGCGAGGTGACATTCCATGTCCCCAGAGCTAGTCTCCATGTCCGGAGATCCGGTCGTCGAGGTCCCCGCCTTCGACTGCCGCCCAGATCTCTCTGCACCCGCCCCTCATGGCTCCTCTTGCAGGTGGTGGGTCCATGGGAGGAAGGCCCCACGTCGTTCCTTCGGGCTGGGCCCGGCCGGGCCCGTGGGGAAAGGCCCGGCCACCAGGCGCTCGCTGCCGAGCACCCACCCCAGGCCTGGCTCCAGGGTGGGGCCCCGGTAACGCCAGTCCAGGCGACGTAACTGGCCTCGTTGTTTCTCTCTTCACGTGGGGCTTCTGAACACAAATATGCTTTTCTTTAAACCATTCCATTGTCGCTTTGGCATTTATGTTTAGGATTGTTCTCCTGGAAGGTTAAACTCCGCCCCAGTCTCAAGTCTTTTGCAGACTCCAACAGGTTTTCTTTCAAGATTGCCCTGTATTTAGCTCCATCCATTTCCCCATCAACTTTGACCAGCTTCCCTGTTCCAGCTGAAGAAACGCACCCCCACAGCATGATGCTGCCACCACCGCATTTGACTGTGGGGATGTGTGTTCAGAGTGATGTGCAGTGTTAGTTTTCCTCCACATGTAGCGTTTTGCTTTTACGCCAAAAAGTTTGATTTTTGGCCTCATCAGACCAAAGCACCTTCTGCCACATGTTTGCTGTGTTCTCCAAATGACTTCTAAACGAGACTTCTTCTGAATAGTTTTATCTTTTTTTAATTTTTTTTTATTTTTTTTATTTTTTTTAATGGTTTATGATAAAGATATTTATTGATAATATGAATAGATGTGGAGGCTGGATAGAGAGTCAGGATAGGGGCTCTGTCAGCACAGCTGATTCTGTAGATGGTGAGGTCTGATAAACAAGACTCACGGGGTGGAGGGAAGGGTCAAGAGAGTGGAGACAGACGGTGTCGCCAGGATAGGCTTGTATACAGTGGAGCAAAAAAGTATCTAGTCAGCCACCATTTGTGCAACTTCTCCCACTTATAAAGATGAGAGAGGCCTGTAATTTTCATCATAGGTACACTTCAACTATTAGAGACAGAAGGAGAAAGAAAATCCAGAAAAATTACATAGTCTGATTTTTTTTTTTTTTTTTTTTTTGCATTAAAATTTTATTTTTATTTATCTGGACTACTGCACCATGTTTCACAAATTTAAAAAAAACACAGTTTTGACTTGTTTTGACTAGAAGTGCAATGTTCTGATCTTCTGAACTCTTTAGAATGTCAAAGTGAGTCGATTTACTGTTGAAACAGCTAACACCAGGTGCACTCACAACTTTTAGCTTGTGGTGCACTGTCTCTTCACTGCCATATCCCGCTGCAGTCTTTGTGCACTGAGATTCAAAATCTCATCTGATTCTCTTTGTGTCTGTGGTGTGCGCTTTTTGCTGCACGTTTAAAAACCATTAAGACTGAAAAATCCTGTAGTGTGTGGCGGGCTTTAGTCTAGAAATGTAAAGTCATCAGTTGTTAAACATGTTAATCTTTTTTTTTTTTTTTTTTTTTTTTTTTAATTTAATTTTTCTAGACTTTTGTTTTAAACACAAACACCACAACACAACTACACTCAACATAAAACAAAAGAAACAAAGAAAAAAAAATAAACAAAAAAGGGTGTACAGTTACAACCTCACATAATAATCGCATGATCAAATGAATTCTGGTCTTCTAGTTAGAATATAGGATTTCCATTTTTCCCATATCTTGTCAAATTTGTCTTTTTGCAGTCTGCTGTACAGTGTAATCCGTTCCATGACAAACATTGAGTAGACCAGGTTATGCCAATCGTCCAGGGTGGGGAGGTCCGCCTTCACCCATTTTTTTGTTATTGATTTCCGTGCCGCCATGCTCAACATACCAAACAAACGTCCCATCTCATTGCTTGTGTCCACAGAATATAGGAGTCCAAACAATAATTCGTCCCAATTTAAAGGCTCTCGTAAATTAAATATTACTCTTAATTCTGAACGAATATTATTCCAAAAATTCTGTATCATTGGACAAGCCCAAAACAAATGATAATGATTTGCTCTCTGAACACCACAGTTTCTCCAACAACCGGGTGAGCCCGTATAGTGTGAACTCTGTGCAGGTGTTATAAAATATCTGCTGAGGCACTTCCATCCAAAACATCTCCATGAATTTGAACTGGTGATCTTCCATTGGAAAGCATTATGTTTCAACCAGGTTTCCTGTGACATAACCGTATTTGCTTCCGCTTCCCATTTTTGTTTAATATAGCTTGTGTTTGAAGTTTTAATGTCTTGAAAGTCCTTATATAGTTTAGAAATCAATTTGAAACCAGAATCATCCTGATATGTCTTAATAAAGATCCTCAATATAGGTATCTCAAAAACATTTTTATCCTTTGGAATGAAGCTTGTTATATAATGCCGAACTTGTAAAAATCTGAAGAAATCGTTATTATTCAACTGAAATTGTCTTTGAATTGATTGGAAGTCCCTCATGGTTTCCCCAGAAAAATATACGCAGTATGATGTCAAGCCTCGCCCGATCCAACTTTTATACAACCCATCTAATGTGTTTGGTGTAAAATCAAGGTCATTTGAAGCCCACCTTAATATTTTGATCGATTCATGCAAGTTATATTTTTTAATAAAATTTAACCAAAGTTTCAGTGGTACATTGATCCACTGATTACCTCGTTGCATCTGTTTCTTAATAAGTCTTTTGTCTCCAAGTATGGCCTGAATTGGGCATTCATTAGACATTTTTATTTCTATTTCCTTCCACCTGGCTTCATAATCTGTATTACACCAACACAACAGGGTTCTCATTTGGGCTGATGTGTAATAGTCCTTCAGACAGGGTAAAGCAAGGCCCCCTTTCTCCTTAGCCAACTGTAGTGTCTTTAGTCTTTGTCTAGGCCTCCTCCCCTGCCAAATAAACCTGGAGATTAATTTATCCCACTTGTTGAATTGTTCATCACTAATTTGGATCGGAAGTGTTTGAAACAGATACAACATCCTAGGTAGAATGTTCATTTTGACAGTTTCAATTCTGGATTCAAAACTAAGTATTGGTATCATATCCCATCTTCTAATATCACTTTTAATTTTCTGGCATAAGGGCTTCAAGTTCACGTCATACATTTTGGATAAATCCTTTGGGACATTCACTCCAAGATATTCTATATGTTCCAATTCCCAGTTTAACGGAATTTTAGAAGTTAGTGACTGAGTAGGTGTGTAATTGAAACTAAGTAACTGTGTTTTAGAAATATTCAATTTGTACCCCGATAATGAACTAAAAGTATCCAGGTAAGAAAGAAGACTTGGAAAGGATGAGTCTGGATTTGTCAAATATATCAGCACATCGTCTGCAAATAAAGAGATTTTGTGTTCTTGGCCAAACATCCCCACCCCGGTAATGTTACTATTCTGAGCTATACCCCGACTCAACGCCTCAATAAAAATGGCAAAGCACAACGGACTGCTTGGACATCCCTGTCTATTTCCCCTCTCTAGGTTAAAAGATTTGGAGAGGGCTCCATTTACTTTAATTCTCGCTTTTGGACATTTATATAACGCTTGAATCACCTTTATAAATGACTGATGGAATTCAAATTTTCCCAAAATTTTGTACAAAAATTCCCAATTAACCCGATCAAATGCCTTTTCGGCATCAAGACTTATAAGTAACATTTTTTCCTGAGTTTTAACTACCTGGTCTATAATGTGTAAAGTTCGGCGAATGTTATCTTGTGTCTGTCTCTTCTTAATAAAACCTGTCTGGTCCACACTAACAATTTGGGGTAAAATATTTTCTAGTCTCTTAGAAATAATATGTGTAAATATTTTATAGTCTTGATTAAGCACACTAATGGGGCGATAGCTTCCGCACTCAAGTTTATCCTTTCCCTCCTTTGCGATCAAAGAAATAGATGCCCCATTCCAGGATGGAGGCATTATGCCAAATTTCAGAACGTGATTAAATGAGGTTTTCATAATCGGGACCAGTAGGTCCTTCATCTCCTTATACCACTCAGCGGGAAAGCCGTCCGGTCCTGGAGCTTTATTAGTTTTACAATCAGAAATGGCTTTTTTTATTTCAAGTTCAGTAATTTCTGAGATTAAGTTTTTATTTTGTTCTTCGTTTACTTTTGGTAGTTTAATTGTATCCAAAAAAGCCATCATGAGACCACCATCCACCATCGGTTGAGTGTATAATTGTTTATAGAATATCAAGAATGCTTGTTGGATATCTTCCAATTTAGAGACTATAGTATCTGTTTGGGGATCTTTTATTTTATGAATTGTATTGTCCAATTGTTGTTTTTTTAATTTGAAAGCCAATAACTTTGCAGATTTTCCTCCCGATTCATAATATCGTTGTCTCATGAAAGTCATCTTTTTCCTTATTTCACTTGAAAGAATTTCATTAATTTCATTCTTTGTTTTATCTATTTCAATTTTCACGCTCGGATTTAAATTCGTTTTATGTGCATTTTCCAAAGCTTTTAATTGCGTTTGTAGAGTTGTTAAATGTTGATTTCTTTTCTTTTTTAAGTTTGAGCTGTATCCAATAATTTTCCCCCTTATGACCGCTTTCAATGCATCCCATACAATTGTAGGCATAACTTCCTCATTTCCATTTTCGGCCAAATAATTTTGGATATCTTCTCTAACTTGTTCCCTCATTGAATGGAAAATACTTGTGTTCAACCTCCAGGTTGTATCTCTTCTTCCCCCACTTAAGGTAATGTCCATATACACTGGAGTGTGATCTGATATATCCATAACGCCTATTTTACAATCAACCACTCTGTGCAAATCATTTTTAAATATAAAAAAATAATCCAGTCTAGAATACAAATTATGGGGGTGGGAGAAGAAGGTATAATCCCTCTGCGTTGGGTTAGATTCTCGCCAAACGTCCAGAAGTCCCAAGTCTTTCATTGTCAGTTTGAAACTTTTAGTTGTTTTGCTCTCTCCCTGTGTCTGAGGATTGGATGAGTCCAAGGATGGGTTAAGTCGTATGTTCAAATCACCTCCCAAAATCAAAATGCCTTCTGTCTCTAAGCTAATTAGTTCAAAAATATGTTTATAAAACTTCCATTCAGATCCTGGGGGGGCATATACATTTATGATCGTAATTAGAACCCCCTGTAGATAACCTTTAACCAGTACATACCTCCCCTCATTATCTCTTTTCTCTTGAAGACACTCAAATTTTAATTTATTAGAAATCAAGGTTACTACCCCTCTCTTTGAGCATTGGGAACATGAAGCTGAAAATTGTTTAAATTTCCATTTTTTAAGTTTTTCATGTTCTGATTTCGGTAAATGAGTTTCTTGAAGTAGGGCCAGCTCTATTCCCTCTTTTTTCAATTTAGTCATAATTTTACTCCTTTTAATTGGATTTCCCAAACCATTAACATTGTAGGTTGCTATTTTAATTGTCCCAGTACTCTGCATAGATATTTCCCAAGTAAATTTCCTCCTGTAAATGAAACATGTACACCACTAATAACAGAACAAAACTAGTAACAAACATCAGAACAGATGTTGAAGAACAAAAACAGAACATACTGACTTCCAAACATAGAGCCACTTTGTTGGCCGTAGGGTAGGGAAGGACTACTCCGTCTTCTTGCGCAGGAGCGCCCTCTTCAGCCTGCAGGCTGTTACGTGAGTCCGTAGGGTCTTTTAACTTTGTGTGTGACCCGACTACAAAAATATTCTCATGCCCATATCATGGAATATATAAAACTAATGAAAAATTATCGGTGCAAGATCAAAACCTAGTTGCATAGCTGTGTAAAGCCTTATCTTACTTTGTCTGCAATTCCAACCAAATAACAACCTTAGGGCATGTCATCCTGACGTCGAAATGCCTGGAGTTTCTCCTTGAATCCTGGCATCTGGGCTGCATGCCCTTTCTTTCCACTCTCCGTCTGCCACACTCGCTGCTTTATTTGCTCCAAAAGCGAAACGGGGGTTTTGACCACGTTAACCGTCATTCCTCTCTTCACCATGTCCTCCGTTGCCTCCTGAGCCGAGTTATATGTGACCGTTCCTCCGCTGTAGTGCACTCTCAGTTTAGCCGGGAAGGGCGTCTGGAATCGGATGTTATTTTCCCGGAGTGCCGCCTTTGCTGCTGTGTACTCTTTACGTTTACGTTGTACTTTGTTCTTTTTACCTTGAAAATCAAACCCCCTTGCCCGCCACGCCCGCCGTAGAATATCCTCCTTCATCCGATAACTTGCGAACCTGACCACGAAGGACCGTGGTGCGGCTCCGGTGGGCGGCCTCGCTCCGAGTGCGCGATGCGCCCTCTCAATGCCGAGCGCAGCGGGTGAAGGCAGACCCAAGCCGTTTGCGAGTAAAGTCTCAACAAAGTTAATCACAGATGCCGCTCCGTCTTCAGCCCCTTCAATCACCCCGTATATTCTGATATTCTCACGCCTTGAACGCCCCTCTAAATCCAGTAGTTTAGCTTCAATTTGAGTTTGGAGTTTCGCTAGTTCGATTAGCATCTCCTCTGACGACTGGATGTGCGTCTCTGCAGCCACTATTCGTTCTTCTGCTTCATCCATTTTGCCAATATCAATCATTTCTTCTCTCATTGCATCTAACTGCTTCTTGTTCTCCTTCCTAAAATCACGAAGCTCTTTCAAGATTAAGTCAACTTTGCCTTTATCGTCTCTGTCTTTGACTTTCGCTTCGTCGTCCTCCACGTTGCTATTGCTACTAGCTTGAGATAATGCCTCGTCCTCTTCCTCACCGCGTTCCGTCATTTGTGAAATACTTTTCTTACTTTTTTTGGGCATTCTGTCTTATTTATTTTACCCACCGTTTGATGATCGAAAAACTTTTCAGTTTCGAGTTAGTCTTTGGGTATATCTATGAATTTGCAGTCGGGGGAGAATTCTCTATGCTGCCATCACTTCGCCCGTCAGACCGGAAGTCTTCTTCTGAATAGTTTTCAACAACAGCTTTCTTTCCTGCCACTCTCCCATAAAGACCAGATTTGTGTAGTGCACGACTAATAGTTGTCCTGTGAACAGATTCCCCCACCTGAGCTGTGGATCTCTGCAGCTGCAGAGTCACCATGAGCCTCCTGGCGGCATCTCTGATGAGTGCTCTTCTTCTTCATTCTGTAAGTTTTGGTGCATGGCCATGTCTGGGTAGGTTTGCAGTTGTGCCATGCTCTTTCCATTTCTGGATGATGGATTGAACAGTGCTCCTTGAGATGTTCAACGCTTGGGAAATCTCTTGACTTTATGTTGTGGTTTGCTCCCCTACACTCTCTTGACAAACTTCTGTGGCCTTCACAGCACAGCTGTGTTTATACTGAGACAAGATTACACACACAGGCTGACTCTTTTTAGTCATTAGGTCAACATTCAATCTTTCCAAAATCATCAAGCAACTTCTAAAAGCAATTGGTTGCATTCAACAAAAGGGGGCTGAATACTTTTGCACGCTGTACTTTTAAGTTTTTTATTTAAAAAATGTCTTGTAAAATATTTCCTTCCACTTCACACTTGTGTGCCATTTTGTGTTGCTCATTCACATAAAATGCTAAGAAAATGTATTTAAATTTGTGGTTGTGATGTGACAATATGTGAAAAAGTTCCAGGGGGATGAATACTTTTGCAAGCCACTGTAAATATGACACCGTAGAGTTTCACTGTACTCCTGCTCCTCACTTCACAGAGTCCAAAATAGTCAACTCCAACCATTGAGTCTTTCTGTGGCCAAGTCTGCCATCTGCTGGTACACTGGCATAGTGTTAAATCTCTTGCAGCTGTAGCAGTGCTGACTCCAGCTATCTAATATTTCTTTCTGAGCTTTGATAACATGTAATTGCGACCACTATGTCCCACTTCTTGATGTATATGTCTCAGCAACAGAGTAGAAGTGTGGAGATCTTTTGCCAATATGATGGGATGCTTTGACTTGTGGGGCATTGAAGATTTGCTTAGCCGCCTGCCCACATGAAATTTTTGACACAACTTATACAGCTGACAATTTTTCTTGAGGTTTTGACTCTTTTCCAAATACAAGAGCTCCCCTGAAAACTTTTCCTGCTGGTAAAACTGAATTATTGCCACCTCAGCTTCACCAGTGTTTTCCACAGTGCGACCTCTCTGGACCACTGTAACTTTGAGGTTGTGCATTTCTTTCTCCGTCTTCAAGCTCTGCTTTTCAGTGCCTTGAATACAAGTTGGTGACAGTTCTTTCTCCTTTTACAGCAGGACCACAGCCATTCTTTATACTTCGGATCCACAAGGAGAAATAGTTGATCAGGTGAGTAGTAGGATGTTCCCCTGTGTGCACTGCATTCACTGTTATTCTTTTCAGCTCTGGATTGTCCTGACGGAGATTTTCCACTGGCTCAGGGTTCACAGGCCACTCAGTTTCTGGCTGGCAAATGAATGGTGGTCCTGATGCCCATAGTGTGTCTTTTAAAAAAGCATCAACTTTGATGCCTCTGGACACCGCATCAGCTGGATTAGACACCATGTCAACCAATTTCTTGTTGTTTAGCATGCTGACGTCTGGGTTTTTCAAATGTAAGGAAACCTTGTAGTGACCATCAAGGTGTTTGGCTGATCTTGAAACCAAATCCATGAACCTCAGATCCTCTCTGGACAGATCTACTTGTTCCTCCAAAGCAGACTCAGGAAAATTCACCTTAAATTGCTGTTTCCACAGATCATCTAAATTCACAATGGACACTCACTCTATTCAGAGTTACTGGTTGCTCACAGTAGGCGGCCTCTCCACCGTTTCCTGTCAGTGGTCCCTTTTACATCCAGCCCAGCACTGTCCTTATTGCTTAGGGTCCGTTGTTCTCACTACAGATGACTTCCAGTAGTTCCATGGCTTTTGGGACATTGGTCCCTATCAACAACTCAATCCCGGCTTCTATATGTGGTAAGGAGAGGTGTCTCAAATATGGCCATTTTGTCAGGTCCTGATTTTTTAAAATGTTTGTTCTGCACACTGACATAGACAAATGAGTGTATGCTTTGGCAAATCAATGAAGGTGTTGCAGCGACCTCCAGTTCTGGCACAAGGCAGCCGCTGACCACCTTCTCCTGCCCCAAATTTCTCAGAATTTTGTTTACTTTTCTCCCCGTCAGATGGAGCTTGTGCATCAGTTTCTCTGTACAGAATACTGCAGCACTGCCTTGGTCCAGAAAGGCATATGTGAGGATGACTTTACTGCCCTTCTTTGCCTTGACTTGGACTGGCACAAAAGAAAGCTTGCAATCCTGCTCACCAGCCCCTGTAAGCCCACTGGAAACCAGAGTATTATCCACTGACACCTTGACATTTCTCTGAGTCTGTTCTGCACTTGGCTCACTGTTTTTATGGAGCACTGTAGCACTGTAGGATGTTTGCGGCCACCCTTTGAGCATGAAATCTTTTTCTGGCAGCATTTGCTGATGTGCCTTGTGCACAGGCAGCAAAAACATGCACTCCTCCTCCAGAAAGTTGCCCTCATTTGTTCCGTACAGGTCCAGAGAATATAATTCAGTTAAGAAATTATGTCCACACAATAAGTTGTCCAATCTGCTGCAGGAAAGTATTCCAAACGTGAAATCTGCTCCGTCACTTTGTTGCATTTCTTTTCTTAATTTCAGGCACAATAAACTTCTGAGAGCACCAACTTTCTTCTCCAGTGCTAAATACATGTGTTTGTTTCTGAATAACACTAACGTTGGCCAATAAGGTGGGGGTTAAGAGCTACTGAAGCCCCAGACAGCAAATGAGTCCTACAGATGATTGAACGTTTACACCCCACTCTCCTCCTTGTAGAATCAACTAATTACATTACACACATTTAGTGATGTTTTCCTCTTACAGCCAATGAGCAGCGGAACACGCGTGTACTCCTCAGTGTAGCTGCCATCTTGCAGAAATGGGACAACCCTTCTCGCGCCGGAAGTGATGAAAGTGCCCTTCAACGAACACAGTACAGTGCATTTAAGGGCACTTTGGCGAATTGGGACAAGCCAAAGCTGGATGCAGAAATCTGTGTATAATGGCACATTCTACTCTTTGTTGTTTTGCATTTTAAAGATGACAAAACGGACAAAACAAAGGATGTACGCGATCGAGGACACTGTGAATGTGCCTGGAGCGGTTCGTGGCAAAGAGTGAAGATTCCACAGTGGACTCAGGAGTAGAGGACCTTATTTTTTGATGGATTGGATGCTGTTCTCGTGGTTTATTCTGCTATTGACATTGATAATTGTAGGTAAAATATATCGTGTGTAATCGTTAATATTGCTTCTGTGCACATAGTTCGCATTCGAACCATGTGCTCTGGTACATTTGTGTTTAGCTGTATGAATTAGGCTTCGGTATGCTTGGGTACGTTCCTGTGGAGAGTTACACTTTGTTAATTGTTGATATCTGGTAGAATATAGTTTAGACAGCAATAACTGCTCAAAAGGCACAGAAGCTAACAAGTGTCATTGCTATGACAGAGGCCCGCCTTGTGGGCAAGCACCAGAACTAATATCTAAACATTGTATTGAAACTGCAAACATGAGGCAGTCTGGTGCCGTGAAGGTGATTATAATCACACGCAATGATCATGATTATTAAAAAATGCCACAAACGATTAATTGATATTATTGATATCACGAATAGCGATTATATCATATATTGTCCCATCCCTATTGTGCACATGCATCCAATGTATGACCTCCAGTGCAGCTGGCTGAGCGGTTCTCTCTACAGAATTGACAGTAGTAGCAAAGCTGGTTCCAAGGTGGTTATTTTCCGTTCAATGCCTTTTTTGTTGACAAAATATAGCGGCTTCCTTTAATGAACCTTGAAGCCACGGTGAGAGCCAGAGTGGGTCCTGGTTTCGTAGCTTTGTGACACGCTGGTAGATTACTGCAAACAAATGTGCTGAGGTCCAACATGTGTTTGTAGTGATTTATTTGGCGAATGCACACAGCACTATCAGCAGCGCAGCAGAGAGAATAGACAGATTATGGTAAGATGAGTAAATGGAGGCAGAACTGGCAGAGAAAATGGCAGTGGAACTGGCAGTCAACAAAAATTATGGCTACCTGGTCCTGCTTCTCAACACCTGTGCCAGAAGTGAGTGCTGGCTTTACACACAAACGTGCACACGCACTTGCCCATGTGAGTTCCGCCCTAACCTCAAGAGCTGCGTATACAATATATATGTACATCCATTTATAGTGCACTCTCCAGTTATGTCTCATCAGATTGAAGACACTAACTTGTGGGTAGTCCTGAGGACAACTGATGTTATTATCTCTTAGTTCAGGATTCAATCACATAGAGAGGGAGAGAGACTTAATTTTTATTACACAAACAGGTGACCGACCCCCTAACAGGAAACCTAAAAAGATTGTCCACTACACGATTTTGGTCGCTGCAAGATTTCTGGGAAAGTGTGAGTGGAACAAAGATTAAACTTAGAACTGTTGTACCACGAAAGACAAATTGCAACTGATATCAAGCATGTAATATTTTGGAATTTTGGTTGCAGAATGAGCCCACCTCTCACTGTGTCTGTGATCAATCTCTGTGACCAACAGTTAACACAAGCGTTCCTCTGTAACAACAGAAGAGCTCTGCCATGAGTGGAATCTTCTCTCTCTCTTTTTTTCACTCTTATAAATGCGGAAACACCGCTAGCATGACAGCAGCGCTAACCTTAGCTATTGGTACAACTTTGGTGACTTTGCCACATGGATCCAACAGCCAGATATTTGAGCCAACAAACGTCCGTCGTATCCACAACTAATTGTGTGCACCATCGCACAGTGTGCACCATCGCACAGTGTGCACCATCGCACAGTGTGCACCATCGCACAGTGTGCACCATCGCACAGTGTGCATGTGTAATCTTGTATGATTTAAATTCCTCACATCGTGTAGTGTGACAGCCAACAATCTTATACAACAAAACAAATCATGCAATGGACACCAGGCTTCATATATTACACATTCCTGGTAGCGGTCACACCTGCATGCTTCCATGAGATATGAGATAGAAAGTTAAAACAAACCTTGGATCAATTTTCCTGGTGACACTTCAGTTTTATGCCATTCTGTGAAGTAAGGGAAATTAAGAACATTTCCATGGAGACAAGCAGGTGGCTGAAAAAGTTATAAATCAGTACTATGGAGGACTATGGAGAGATAAGCCCCCTCACAGCAACGAGCAATAAAAATACTTGTAGTAAATAAATAAATGGCTTTATTTCAGTCTCATTTTGCTGAAATCTTACTCAGTAGGTCTTTAAACAATTTCTTCCTATTGTTTAGCAGGGCCCCGGTCCAACAGTCCATGACAGATCCAGAACCAGGACTAAACTTTGTGTGGAGCCCAGATGAGCAGGAGCCCTTACTGCATAGCGAGATGCCCCTTGCTGGAGCTCTCCTGTCAGCACAGAGCTCAAATGCCAACAACAACAACAGCAACATCCAGAGCAGGCACTTCCGCAGCCCGATAACCCAAAAGACAGGATCCTCTGACGAGATGCCTCCAGTACTGAACAGCCTCTCCTCTGTGCCAGTGTCCAGTCCTCCAGCCCACCCATCAAATGGCAACTCCATCAAAAGGCCAGAAACAGTTACTCTTCAATCCATAAACTTTGCAGAGCAGATGTCAACATGTGAGAATTCAGAGCCTGCCTACAGATGCTGGAGTATGGAGATGATCAGTCCTCAGTTATCTAAAGACTCCTCACTTACTGCTAGGATTGACAAAGAAGACACATATCCTTGTCCAGGCCTGTTCCACTCCTCATCCCCTACTCCGGTGTTCCACATGTCCCCTGAGTGTCCTGGGGGAGTCCCCCTATCTCCTGTCTCCCCTGCACATGTCCAGGTACAAGCTCCCTCAGCCCCAGGCATGCTGTCCACACACAAGGACATGTCTTCATATTCTGCTCAAAGCACAGACACTCCAGACAGAGACAGGTGTCCCTCACGCCCCTGCTCCCTGGACCTCTCCTCCACCTCTGCTACAACAGGTGAGTTTCGGAAACACAGCCCTTTTTTAAATTGTGTGAAAATTCTAGAAAAAGTATAAAATGGATATAAACAACACAACTTATAGCGTTCATAGTCCCATTTAGGTGTGAAAGAGTGTGATTGGTTTAACAGGTATCCACATGTCAAACTCTGCCCTGCAACCAGGTGTTGGTAATCAAAAACACCTGGCTGTAATCTGGGCAGTGATACGTGATGCCATGTAGTACTGCACTAAAGTTGCCTAAAAACAACTAAGAGTGGTAGATAATACTACTCTGTTACTATGGATCATACCTGGACAACGGAGGGATTGCAGACACTGAGGGATTACACAGACACTATTCAAACACTATATACACAGTTTAGTAGTGAATATCACTTTAAAGTGAGATGTCACTATGAAACCTATTAGCTATATGGTTTTGAACTGGAAGTCAGTGGCAAAGCTAGCCTGTGGCATACAGGCAAATGCTAAGGGCGCACAATGATGGGAGGGGCACCAGCCATTGCAATGCGTGCAGTGCTCATTAACTTAAAATGCAGCTGAATGGGGCTAATCCTTATCATGTATGTGCAGTGCCAAATCAAAGACTGAAAACAATGTTCTACAATCAATAAACTTTTATACACATCTCTTATTCTCAGAGTTACGAGCAAAAACAGCTGATGAAATATCCATAGATTCAATAGCATGAATACCGCAACAAAGCGCAACACATTTCTCTCCACACTTTTGTTGAGTTCTTATAGGAGCAAAATAAAACATAAGGCCATTCAAGGCCATATACTTGAATCCCAGAAGTAGACACGCTGATGGCTGTTTGTGTGTGCTGTAGGTGGAGCTCCTCACAATGATTTAGGCCTGAGTGTTTCGGGGGAGAAGATCCGACGCAGAGTAAAGACACCGTACACAGTGAAGAAGTGGCGCCCTGCTTCGTGGGTGCTCCCTACTGACTACCACCCAGAGCTGCTCCTCCAGACCACACCCACTTGCCCCACGATCAGCCAATCCAGATCCAGCATGGCCATGTTTGTGCTGGGAGGCGGGGCTAACTCCAAGCCCGACGGACTCACCAGTTTCTGATTATCTCAAACACTTCCAAAAATAGTTCTACCTCTGTCTTCCATGAGGGTCTGTACATAAAACTGTAGTCAATTGGTGCTGATAAAGTTATGCTCATGAGTAAACTAGAAACTGAACCAGGTTTGAACCAGGTCTGAGCTAGGTGCGAACCGGGACTGACCCATGTCTCAACAAGGTCTGAACAAGGTCTGAACCACGCCTGAACTAGGTCTGAACCAGATCTAAACCAGATCTGAATTACGTCTGAACCAGATTTGAACAAGGACTGAACTAAGTTTGAGCCAGAACTGAACCCGATCTTGTCCACTGACACCTTGACACTTCTCTGAGTCTGTTGCTCACTGTACTGTACTTGGCTCACTGTTTTTATGAAACACTGTAGGATGTTTGCAGCCACACTTTGAGCATGAAATCTTCTTCTGGCAGTATTTGCTGATGTGCCCTGTGCACAGGCAGCAAAAACATGCATTCCTTTCCTTCAGAAAGTCGATTTTCTCCGTGTGCCATTTTTATTTTTATTTTTTACTGTGCACGTACATCCAATGTATGACCTCCAGTGCATCAGGGAAACTCTTCACTGGTGCTGGCTTTGTGTGTTTAGCTGGCTGAGCAGTTCTCTCCACAGAATTGGACTGAACTAAGTTTGATGGGGACTAAACCACGCCTGAACTAGATCTAAACCAGGTCTGAACTAAGTTTGAATCAGGACTGAACCACATTTGAACTACATCTGAACCAGATCTGAACCATGTCTGAACCAGGACTGAACCAGATCTGAACCAGATCTGAACCAGGACTGAACCAGATCTGAACCAGATCTGAAGCAGGTCTGAGTCAGAATTGAAACAGAACTGAACCAGGGCTGAACTAGGTCTGAACCAGATCCAAACCAGATCTGAATTATGTCTGAACCAGGGCTGAACTAAGTCTGAGCCAGGACTGAACCAGGACTGAATCAGATCTGAACCTGGACTGAGCCACGTCTGAGCCAGGTATGAACCAAGTTCAAACTAAATTTGAACTGGCAATGAACCACGTCTGAAGTAGGTCTGAACCATATATGAAGGAGATACCACAATTTTTGGTATTGATATGATACCAAATACTTTGGGGAGGCATTTTTTTCTGATGTCGATACTCAATACTGGTCTGACCTTAAGGGTGAAGGGATTTAAATAAATCTGTATATACAAAAGAGCTTCAAATACCATAATAAATACTAAAAATACTAAATGGCAAATAGGATTAAGACATTGCCATAACACATCTCAAACAGATGCCAGCCTTCAAATTTGCATATGCTAATTTGTGTTAATATTTGCATAACAGTATTGATACCCACATTTGCACTGAGCCAGTATCAATATATTGATACATCAATATCAAAACTCTCATCCCTAGTCTGACCTAGCTCTGAACTAGGTCGCAACCATGTTGGAGCCAGGTTTGAACCAGGGCTAATTGATCCTGACCAGGGATAGCCCAAGAACTCTTCATAAAAGCTGTAGAGGTTCTAGACAGTGGCTTAGCACTGCCAATATCCCAAAGGTTATGCATGATTGATCTATAAAGTATGTCTCTTTTGGCCTAGAGTATTTGAGTGCTTTAATCTGATGCTGATTATTTGAGCAGTTTAATCTGATCCTATATGGGGCCCAGTGATCTTCACCAGAGTTGGGGAGTTTTTCACTTTGTCAGGGTATGTGCCTTTACCCCACTGGCTGATCATTTAGAAGCTTGAAAAGGAAAGTCAGAGTAAAATAATCTGGCTCAAATTTATCTGAATGGCTCAATACAGATGACTATAGTGATTCTAAGTGTATAGTTTGTACATACAGGTGGAACAGTCTTTATATGTGAGATTGAGCCTTCTCTTTTTAAGTGTAGCACAAAGCACCTGAGCCTAGCCAGCTCATTCATGTGACATTGTGAACAGACATAAATTTATTTGATGAACTTATGTGTACTCTACCAGTCAAAGTTTGGACACACGGTTCCTTATTTCCATGATAATTTACATTGTAGATTCTCACTGAATTCACGAAAACTATGTACACTATGACACATGGAATGTAGTAAACAAAAAATAAAACAAAACTTGTTTCAGTTTTAAATAAAAAATAGATAAACAGCCTTGAACCTTTGCTTTGAACACTGGTTTGGACACTTGGCATTTCTTGACCCTGACACAGCACAAATCTTAAGTGAAAACCATTTCATGAGATGAAGATGATTGAGAGAAGGAGTCTGCAGCGCTGTCAAAAACCCATCCTTTAAAGCAAAGGATGGGTTTTTAATTTATTATTTCACTTTTTTTTCTTTACTACATAATTTCTTACATCTTGCATCATATATTTGATGTCCCCTGTATGTGAATGTGATGTAGAAAGTGGTATATTTAAAGAAAAAAAACATTCAATGAGAAGGTGTGTCCAAATTTTTGACACTGGTAGTGTGGTTAGATGCAAGCAGTAATGTTTACTTGAGTTATGTAAAAAAAAAAAAAAAAAAAAAAAAGATGTATGGCATGTACACCATGCAGAGTTTTACTTAATTCATTTTAAATTTCAAAATTGAAGTAACAGTACTTTTACTTTTTTAGGTTACTCTTCCCACATGTTCGTAAACTATAAAAGCTTTATGTAGACAAATTGAATGATTTTAACATAAGCATTTTTTTTATTATACCAAAGTTTTTCAGCATTATTTCATGTTCTGTCTGTCAGATTACATCAAAATGATATAGTAGATGTTATGTCCAAACAATCACTCACTGAAACAGTGTTTTTAACAAATACTTACATATATTGGATTGGTAATTATCAGAGGTGGGTAGTACTCAGATACATTCACTCAGTTACATTTACTTTTCTTTTACATTTACTTTAAAAGAAATTTTACTTTTCAGAGTACTTTTCTCCAGCATACTTTTACACCTACTTGAGTAATATTTTTATTGAAGTAACAGAACTTACTTGTGTAAAGGTTTTGGTGACTTCCCACTGTGTCTATGTCCATGTCTGTTCTTTGAAAATACCAGTCTTACTTGAGTAGTACTTTTCCCCAAATACTTGAATACTTTTTACTTCTACTTGTGTAAGATTATTTTTGATGTAATGTTACTCTTATTTGAGTACAATTTTAGTTACTCTACCCACCTTTGCTAATAACACTGGTGACTACTTTAAATGTGTATTTGAGTCATTACTTCTACATTGAGTAAAAGTATTCCAGACTTAAATCCAAATGTAGCTGTTATGTCAACGTTTGATTCTCCTCCATTTTGGACCTGTTGCTGTGGCTTTCAGATGAGCCTCCCTGCATATGACTTATGTAGCTGTGTTTGAAGCCAGGACAGTGAGCAGAGCTTGGCATGGTTAGTTCATAACCATACTGGTGGAGGTGTAAATACGCCCACACCTCTTCTATTGATACGTTGCAGCTGATGGCATCAACATTCTATGGGGGAGTGATGCTAATTCTTGGCACTGCTCTGTCTGAAACTCTATTAGAGTTTAGTCTGAGCCTTATTTTAACACAATCTAACTGAAAAGACCTGACTTAGCTGGAACTACAACAGGTAAACTGTTTTTCAGTTAGTCACTCACCTTTTTTAGGAAAAGACCTAAACAGAACCATTATTGACCACTGGCTCCTGAAAATGTGCTGTTTAAATCAATGTTGTACTTTCTTCTTGAGTTTTTAGTTATCTTAAAACTTTTGACAGTATTTGCTAATGTGTGCATTGTGTCTCCATGGTAACTGGTGAACACTCCATCACAGACATACATGTAACACACCTAGCATGATGTCACTGCAAAGTATCAATAGGCACTTCTATTGGAACTAAAGCATTTCAGTTGGCTGGAAATGTGTGTGAGAGATTATTTAAGGACTTTTGTAAGTGCAGTTTTCCATATGTTTATTGGCGTAATAATTACTGTGTATTTTCTACTGTTTGTACTGGTTTTGATATGCACCTGCAGACTCTAGAACTTTCATTTACAGCCTGTGAAGTCTGTGCTAAAGAGGGGGTATTATGCAAAATCGATCTTTTGGACCTTTCTACCATGTTCTAATGTTGTTTGCCTCATCAAACACATGCCAAAGATGTTTTAGATGTCATCCATTCAAGTGTGAGTAATTTAGCTATCACTCCCGACTCTCGGGTCCTTTTCGAACCCTCCTTACAGTTATCTGTAAGATTGGTCCAATCCTCTGCCCACAATCCGCTCCCATGTGACAATTCTCCATAAATATA
Organism: Periophthalmus magnuspinnatus; assembly: GCF_009829125.3. Taxonomy (NCBI): domain Eukaryota; kingdom Metazoa; phylum Chordata; class Actinopteri; order Gobiiformes; family Gobiidae; genus Periophthalmus; species Periophthalmus magnuspinnatus. Next base: position 29,110,757 of record NC_047146.1, on the reverse strand, counting down.
CTCCTACAAAAGTATGATACAAAACAATACACTACAGCTTTACCAACCTGTTGCTTTACAAGGCAGTGATTTCATTAGTGGAACGCATATCGATTGTAATGTGATATCGCTCTGATGAGAGGGTGATTTTTTTTTTTCGTGAATTTTGCATTTTCAAAACAATAAAAGGTAACTTGGTGATCTAAATATATTAGACTTATGTGTTAGCAGTTAATACCACATAGAAGCAAAATACCCCCTCTTTAACTATGTCTCCAACAGGACACTAAAACAGTAGAGGTGATATCATTGTTCTGGATTCTCTTTCCTTAACTCCCTCAATCTTCGATTCCTTCACTGTCAATCAAACCCGCCGTAACAAGTGGTGTCCTGAATCAGCTCAGAGGAGAGAAGCAGGGAACAGGAGGAGGCAGAAAAAGGAAAAAAACAAAACAAAAAACAAAAATTGACCCTCGCTCCTTGGCTCTGTGTCAAGAGGTAGCATGGAAAGAGAAGACATACCCAGAGTAGTTATGTGGTCAATGTTCATATCTTAGATTGTATGTAGAATAACACATCTAATCATGTCCTCCCTTCTCTATCTCCTATGTCTATGCCCCCCACCCCCTCCAACCCTTCCCTTGTCCTTCATCCACATTTCTATCCCTCTCTGTCCCAGACATTCATAAAATATGCCATTACTCCATTGTCAAAGATCAGATTTGATAATCAATAAAGGGAAAATATGACTGACTTTGTGTTTGACTTGAACAAGTCTCCTATTCTGGATCCAGTGGTTTACAAATATACCTGTAATGGCCATAGGTTACACTCTGGTGTATTTTTGCCAGAAGTCACTGCAGACAAACAGTCTGGTGGCACCTGCCTTTATTTACCACAAGCAGAGTCAATAAGCTGCAGTTGTGGGCCTCCTCGGTAGGCTTCTCTACCGTCACCACCTGGAAATGCATGGCCCAACAGAATAAACAACAATAAAACTTCAAGGACTAAGGTCGTTTTCACACTACCACTAGTTAGATCGTCGCTAGGACAGCGGTGCGCACACTGGACCGCAGTAAACGGTCGGTCCGAGAGCGCTTGAAACCGAAGGTCTCGGAGCCTCTTCACTTGCACTGTGGAGTGCTTGAAATTGGGCAAAAAAGCGCCCGGATAACGTATATTTTTATGTATGGGCGCTGCAGAGCAAATTGACTCAACTTAATATCAACGACAGTCTCCTCCTGTGTCTCATCTGCGCTGCTGAGCCTGGACCTGTGTATGTGTCTTTCCAAAGGCCTTTTCTCCACTGCCTCCAGTGCGTACAGTCCGGTGTATTTTGCCACAAGTGAAAGAAAGGACCACCGCGTAAGGGCGCGCGAGTGTGTGGGCGCGCACTCACGGGGCTCTGTCCTTTGAAGCGCGCTGTCATAGAAATAAGCTCGGCTATCAACTGATAGACTCGAGTCTCGTGGTGCGTTTTTGGGGTGAATGATGTGCGATGTATGTGAGCAAGGTCGAGCCAAAAGTGAAGTAAACAGAACTAGACCTGCTATGGCTTTACAGTTCTCCCGGGACAATTCAGCTGCTCTGCAGAGGTGAATACAAGTGTCCAAAGTCATGGCTCTTTCCCTGAGAAGACTTTTCCGCATGTTGGTGTTGTTGATACTAGATATGATTCTGTCACGAATGAGGGAGTCTCTCAAAGTACCAAAATTGCACATTTCAGTGAGCAGTTCAAGCTCAGTCACATAACTATCAATCGACTCGCTGGAGTATGGAAGCCCGTTTCCGCCATGAAAAAAAAAATAAAAGCCCCACAGAAAGTCGAAATTACGAGTTTTAAACTCGTAATTATGAGTTTAAAACTCGTAATTATGAGTTTAAAACTCGTAATTATGAGTTTAAAACTCGTAATTACGAGTTTAAAACTCGTAATTACGAGTTTAAAACTCGTAATTACGAGTTTAAAACTCGTAATTTCGACTTTTAAAACTACTAATTATGAGTTTAAAACTCGTAATTATGAGTTTTAAAACTACTAATTATGAGTTTAAAACTCGTAATTAGAACTTTTAAAGTCTTAATTGAGCTTGTAGCACACTGCAACTGAGTGTACAGAGCAGAGGAGACAGGAGGAGGACTGTTATGTTTATCACCTACATACTTTTAAAAAATGAATAAATTAAGCTCCAGTAAAGTTTCTGGCGTCTTGAACAAATCAGTGGGCCCTGAGTGCTGTTCTGACCACTCATGAGCTGTGCTCTGTGTCTGTGAGCGCTCGTTTTCCTGGTCTGAGCAGAGTGCCAGCTGGTCACAACCCCGCTGGTTTATTGAGGAAATTATTAAAATACCAAATTCATTTAATCAAAATTGATAAGGTTCACTTTTTGTAAATGTTACATTCCCAAAATTACGAGTTATAAACTCATAATTCATACTTTTAAAAGTCCTAATTACGAGTTTTAAACTCATAATTAGTAGTTTTAAAAGTCGAAATTACGAGTTTTAAACTCGTAATTACGAGTTTTAAACTCATAATTACGAGTTTTAAACTCATAATTACGAGTTTTAAACTCATAATTACGAGTTTTAAACTCATAATTACGAGTTTAAAACTCGTAATTTCGACTTTCTGTGGGGCTTTTATTTTTTTTTTCATGGCGGAAACGGGCTTCCATACTGGAGCCCTGATTTCTCATTTAAAAAATTGTACCGCTCCACTGTCTCGTTCACCGTCGGACTGCAGTAGTTATCAAACTTTGCGATCATGTAAGTTGATGCAAAAAACAAAAAAACAAAAAAAAAAAACTCATTACACTTCTTTCATTTTAGTAATGCAAACAACGGAAAAAGATCGCTTACACAAGCTCGTTGGGTGTCAGTGCGCTGCAAAAGGCGTGTCGTGTTGTCCACCGAAAGCAAGGAGTGAAAGAAGTAGCGTGACTTATCCCGTTACATATACATATAATGGAATTCGGGGTAAAAGTATCTTCAGAACACAGTACTCTGATTGACCCATGTAACCGAGTACCTTACAAAATACATTTTAATGCACATATTCAGGATTCCGAAACTAAATGCCCTACATTTTCAAAGTAATCTTCCATTCAGTTCCTTTGTATGATGGTACATTTGAGTAGGAAATATTCTGATATGTTATAAACTGAAACGCAACGGAGCCCCGCATAGGACATTTGCGAAATATAATATTAACGCGTTAATATTATATTTCGCAAATGTCCTATGTGGGGCTCTGTACACCTGTTTATTTTAGCAGTATAATTGTGTCTCTTTAGTACAGTGAAGATTGGAAGCGCGCCGCCCCGTGCACGCTCCATGTGCGGGTGCGTGGCTCAGATTGTGCGCGCTCACGTGCAGAGGAGCGATGGAGTCCGAACAGCCTCGAGCCGCAGTGTGCCTGCTGTGTGGAGAGCGCTACTCCCTTCCCGGTAATGCATCAATTGTTTCACCACTTACAATCCCAACTAATGTTTTTGTTGTTGTGTAACCATAATAGTTATCAGAATCGATACATGAAAAAGTCCCGTCTCACGTGGCCGCGTGCAGACCCCGGAAGCCCGCTAGCTAACCAGTTAACAAATGCTAATTCAAACTTGAACCAAATATTATTTATTTGTACAATGACAGTTGTGGATTGGCCTGTATTAATTCTGTCGAAATGTTAAAACAAAGTCGTAATGTTTTTAGCTTGAGTCTGCACTTGGAGGGTCAGTGGAGTTAATACTCAAACATGTTCAACTTAGGCAAATGCACACTTTTTTCAGTACCATAAAGCAAGGCAAGTTTATTTGTATAGTACAATTCGTACATGAAGTAATTGAAAATGCCTTACAGAATAATAAAGACATTAGAATCACAATACAGCAAATCAAAACATTAATAATCATAAATAATCATCATAAAATGACAGTAAAAGAGAATAATGCAGAATAAAAATATTTCAGTCATATGCACAGCTAAACAGAACAGTTTTGATCCTGGATTTAAACATTATCAAAGTAGAGGCCTGTCTCACATCTTCAGGAAGATTGTTCCAGGTTTTAAGTGTACAAAACTAAAATGCTGATTCCCCATGTTTAGTTCTGACTCTGGGCACCAACAGGAGGCCGGCCCCTGAAGTCCGAGCGGGACATGGTTCATATGGCACTAACATGTCAGAGATGTACTTTGGTCCTAGGCCAATGAGAGACTTGTACACAAGCAGAGCTGCTTTAAAGTCTATTCTCTGAGACACAGGAAGCCAGTGCAGAGACCTGAGCACAGGATGTGCTCGTACTTCCGGGTTCTAGTCAGGACTAGTGATGGGACGATGTACGTTAATATCGTTAATCGTGATTAAAAAAAGGTCCTCAATTAATCGTTAGTGGCATTTTTTAATAATCGTGATCATTGCGCACGATTATAATTGCCTTTACAGCACCAGACTGCCTCATGTTTGCAGTTTCAATTCAATGTTTAGATGTTAGTTGTGGTATTTTCCCACAAGGGGGGCCTCTGTCATAGCAATGACACATGTTAGCTTCTGTGCCTATTAGGCAGCACAGTTATCGCTGTCTGAACTGCATTCTGTTAGATATCAACATAAACAGTCTGATCCGTAACTCTCCACAGGAACGTGCCAGAGTGCACCTCACCCATGCGCACAGATGAGATGCTAATGTGTGCACATCTTATATTTTTACCTGTAATAATGCAAACTGCCGAATAAAACTGTGCCTTTCAAACAATAGACAAATGAAGTCTAATTCATACAGCTAAATACAAATGTGCCAGGGTACATGGTTCGAATGTGCACAGAAGTGAGGCTAACAATTAAACACAATATATTTTACTTACAGTTATGGCAATAGCAGAATAGCTACGAGCCGCTCCGGGTCTGAGATGCCTCTAGTGTAACTTGTACAAACATCCACAGTGTCCTCGATCATGTACTTCCTTCGTTTTGTCAGTTTCAATTCAATTCAATTTTTATTTTTCACAATGGTCAAAGTTTAGTAAGGCACATACATACACAACACACACATCTACAACTCAGCGTTTACATGCTACATATAGAAGTGTATCTTGTTCACCTATTTCCAATTGACCCTGTGAAAAACATGGAACCCCAAGAAGCTGTAAAGCTTATGGAATGGGGTCCATCACCCTGTGCGAAACACCCATGATGGCTTGGCAAGTTTTTAATTTAATTTTTTTTTTTTAATTTTTATTTTTGTCATGTTTAGAATGCAAAACAACACTGCGTAAAATGCGCACACATTGTATCCACTCAGCTTTGTTTACACACTCGTCATGCTCCATCTGTTTATGGAAAAGCGTGGCATGCCATACATCATCATGTTCGGCTGCTCATTGGTTGTAAGGGGAAAATGTCACTAAATGTGTGTAATGTAATTGGTTGATTCTACAAGGGGGAGAGTGGACCGTAAACTTTCAGTCATCTGTAGCACTGATTTGCCGTCTGGGGCTCCAGTAACCCACAACCCCACCTTATTGGCCAACATTGGTGTCAGTTAGAAGCTGACATGTTTGGTTAGCACTGAGGAACAAAGTTGGCACTCTCAGAAGTTTATTATGCCTGAAATCGACAAAAGAAATGCATAAAAGTAATGGAGCAGATTTAATGTTTGGAATGTCCTGCAGCAGATTGGACACGGAGGACCTAATTTATTTTGTGGACATAATTTCTTCACTGGATTATATTCTCTGGACCTGTCTTACTTTCTGGTAATATGTTGATGTTTTACAGAACCAGAGCCCTCAAAGGTAAGAAGTCCAAATCCAAATTTTTGGCTTTTCTGTAAAAATGGCTTTCCTGTCAGCACTGTAGTGATTGCAGGTGAAAATCGTTTGCATATTCGAAAAGACCAGCGGCTTAGCTTTCATTTGATGTGTAGATTGTTTGTGTGGGTGACGCAGTAGGTGCCCTTGTAAAGTAGGGGTGACGGCCCGTCCACGGTCCGTCGGAACGTTAACAAGTTAATAATTATTGTGATAATATCGTAAATTGTCTAAATTTTAATATCGTCCCATCACTAGTGAGGACCCGAGCAGCAGCGTCCCGGATGTACTGCAGCTGTCTTAACGCTCTTTTGTAGAGGCCAGTGAGCAGACAATTACAGTAGTCTAAGCAACTGCATGGATATGTCTCTCCAAGTCTGTTTTTGACAGTATACCTTTGATTTTTGGAATGTTTTTTAGATGGTAAAAAGCTACAGATGTAGCTCAACTCTTGAGTCCATTATTACCCCTAGATTTCTAGCCTGATTTGAAGGTTTTAGAGAGAGAAAGTGGAGGTGACTGCTGACACTTTCCTTTTTTCCTATTTCAACAAAGTGCTCCTTCTTTCCTCGATAGGACTTGAACCAATTTAAAGCAGCACCAGAAATGCCCACCCAATCCTATAGTTTCTGTAAGATCGACAGTGTCAAAGGCAGCACTCAGATTTAACAGGATCAAGACTTTGCCTGCATCAGTGTTCAAGCGGATGTCATTTGTCACCTTGATAAGAGCAGTCTCAGTGCTGTGATGGGATCTAAAACTTGACTGGAAAACATCAAAGGAATTGTTAATTTGGAGAAAGTTAATAAGCTGTTGGCAAACAACTTTTTCAACAACTTAACTTAAAAACGACAAATTTGAGATGGGTCTTTAATTGTTCAGTATTGTGGCATCAAGACTGCTCTGCTTTAGGAGAGGCTTGATAACCGCAGTTTTTTTGGGAATATTCCATATTGAAGTGACATGTTAACTATGTAAGCAAGTGGTGATTAGAAAACCATAAGAAAACCTTTTGTAAAGAATAGCTTATAAATTTCTAAATCTCATGCCAGACACGTGACCTGTGCACCAGCAGCAGCTATATTGGTTCTACTTCTAACGTAAAAAAATGACAACTCCAAAGGAAATTAGCAAAAACTGCTCAACTATTCCAGCAGTTCTAAGCTTTACTGTTAGCTGTGGTGCAAACATTTATATAATAACAAAAGTACAGCTGCATTTTTAAATGTGAATTTGGCTTCTTCTCAGCAAGATAGTCATTAAATGCTAATGAAGGATTCAAATGGACTCTAAGAAATCAACAATTGTAAACTAATTTTGCGTGTTTAAAAAGGCAAAGCAGAAAGAGTAGACCCTCACCACTTTTCAATTCAATTCATCTTATGACATAGGTTGGCATAAACCTATTGCTTCCTTTTAAGGATAAGTCAGTGAGTGAGGCAAGGCTGTCTGTTTGAAGGTTTAAAGTGGATTTTTAGTATAGTACTCATTAAGGGAAAAGGCTTGTGGTGGGCTCCAGTGTCCGGCAAAAATAGAATCCAACTCATTTAATCTGAAGCGCCGCGGCACCTCCGCTGGCAAAACTGCATTGCACAGCGTGCCTTCTTTTTAACGATAATTGTAACTCACCGTCCCTCTCCTCTGTCTCCGCTCATGTCTTATAGTATCTGTAATTATAAATTACTTATATGATATTTACATTTTGGATGTCCACCCGATTTTAAACCAGACTATATTTCCGAAAAGAGGCTACATCATGGCTCAATACGTTTTAAATAATGATGATGGCGGCAAATGAGGACACAACAGGAAAAGTTTTGCTTCTAAATACCACACATGCTCAACCTGCAGAGGACCCTGTGTACCACCAGAGACAGTCCATGTACCGCAGTTTGAGAAACACTACTTTAAATAATTGTGACAATGTGTGGTTTTGCAGAGGATGAGCTGGAGGGGAACCTGCCACGGGTCTTGCTCTGTGGGCATATTTACTGCTCATCTTGCCTGAGACCCCTGGAGCACAACAGTACCATCACATGTCCACAGTGTGAGGTACTCTGCTCCCAGACTCCTGAGAACACCTGCTCACTAGGCCTGAACAACTTGTCAGAAAAAACTGCAGTTACGTATTTTTTGACAAGTATTGCAACTGTGATAGGATTTACAATTTATCTTTTAATAATAGGATTCTGATGATAAAAAGGGTAGACAATATCGTTCATGGGACACTTTATATAATCCTGATAATCGCCAAGATAGAAGATGATGATGATTACCATTATATCACCAGAATGTGCAGAAAAAAGCTACTTATCCATGATGTTTTCTTCTACATTTTTGTTTTCACTTAAAGCAAAGTACAATACTCTAGCATCTGTTTAATTCTGGAACTTATTCATAGTATTATAAAATTATAATTATTCATCTCCATAGCATTTTAAAACTGTCAGCAGTGTAAACGATTGTTGTGATATAATCATTAATGTATTATTTTGGCCACATTAATACATTATTTTCAATGAATATAGCATTTTCAAAACAATAAGATAATGTAGTGATCTAAACATGTTATGTATTAGCTGTTAATACCCCATAGAAGTGTAATACCCCTTTTTTAATAAAGCACTGAGTTGGTGCCATGGCTTCCATGGTTGTGTGATGTGTAGGTGGAGTCCATGCTGCCTGAGGCGGGGGTGGATGGGCTGACAGAAGACTGCAGGATCATCGGGCTGCTTTACACAACCAAGATGAACAAGAAGAGGTAGAGCAGAGCATCTTTCCTGTCTACATGATGACTGCAGCTAACCGTGTGCACGTGTGTGTGTGTGTGCTTGCGCACGTCAGGCCCCACAGGTCCAGCCCTTCCACTTGGCCCAGGAACAGGGAACCTCTGCTCCAGAGTGGCCAGCAGCACAGGGAGGATGACTCAGAACACGTATGTCCTGTCCCAAAAGCACTGAATACTACCACTTGTTATTAAGGTTGTCCAGAGTATCAAAATTCAAATACTAATTGATGCTATTGAAACTAAATACTCATTTGAGCAAGTATAACACCATATAGAGTAGTATATGATACGATAAAAAAATCCTGAATTAATTTGATTAGTTTGAGTTTTTAATAATCAACATTTTGAAAAATAGCAAAATCATGAAATCAAGGATTATTATGACCTTTAACCCTGACTTTCTTACTTGCAATTTGCAAAGCAGAGTTATTCTGTAATCACAATTAGATATCTGTACAAATGTAATTTAAGGCAGTTTACAATTTTGTAAATAGTAGCATAAGAATAAAAATGAAGAGCTATTTGAAAGAGCAGTCACTGTTCTGACTGACGTCAAAATTTCACTTAAAATGGAATAAAATCGTAATCGTCCACTGTGCAAAAAAATAGATTTCAATTTTTTGCCATATTGTCCAGCCCCAGTATACGCCCATGGAACACTGTAGGACCTGCCTGGACGACTGTGGGATTACACAGATATTAGGCGACATGGTAATATAAAAAAAGCACTATGATTTAATGTTGAAAATCACATTCATTGTCTAAAGAAAGAGTATTTTTATTATCATAGTATCGGAATTGAGTATCGTATCTATTACTTAGTACCCAAATTGAGTTTGAAATTTTAGTATCATGACAACACTTCTTCCTCTAGTGGAGGTATCAATTCAGGTCTCTCCTGGAGCTTGTGCTAAACCTGTGTTCATATTTCACATGTCACCTCTGAAGTCTGAAGATCTGCACAAGTTTGAGCAGGGGGTGGATGAAGCTTTGGTTCGGGCCACTGAAAACCTAGCCCAGCTCGAGAACATCCAAGAGGTCAGAGCTCATGTCTAAGCCTGTCATGATAAATACTATATAGACTTATCGCTACCACATTAAGATGATTTTGTGGGCCTTGATATGGATTTTAAACATGAAATACCAGTATAAGCATATATTTTATCTGCCAGAACAACAGGCTAAATATCAGTTATTAGTATCATCTCAAAAAATAAAGAATAAAAAAAAAAATCCATATCAGCACATCATTTTTGGGGGTCAGTATTTATTGTGGGTATTTTTCCTTAGTACTAGTGGCAAACGTTTTGCTGTTTTTTTGTTCTACAATGAGATTTGAGCTGTAGAGGATTAAATAAGTTACTGGGATTTAATAAATAATGACTCATCATAGATTCAAAAGAACTAAAGTTTAATTTTGCTATTTATTGCAGTAAGTCTTTTTTAACCATATTGTACATTTAGAATATTTTTGGGGGAATAATTCTACTTAGGGTTATTGGGTCAGTGGCATAAAATAGTTTCAGTATTATTGTTGATAATTTCTTCCTTAAAATTTGTTATCGTGACAGGCCTACTCATGTCCCATATTAAGCTCATTTCAGTGTACAGATAAAGAAGCAGCATTTCTTTACCTGTACACCTTGACCTTATAACAATATTGTGTGTGTGTCCAGACTCTCCAGAAATGCTTGACTAAACAGGTTTCAAGAGAGAGGTCTCGGCTGCAGTCGGAGATTACCCAGGCCACCTCCGAAGCTATTCACTGCATCCAGAAGTGGTATGAAATCTTTTACTATGTCAAAAACAATGAAACCGCAAGGAGATCTACTGGCATGGAGATTCTGGAAAGCAAGTTATTGTCATTCTGGTGTTACCGCTTTTAAAGATGCCAGGTGTGTAGAAGTTACATTTTACCTCGTAAGGACAATAGTGTTACTAATAAGATAATACTGCTAAGAGAGAATCCACCATGATACATTTCCATGTTGTGTATTTATTAATTTATTTTAACAATTGAATTGACAAAAATGTCTTCCCTGACACTCTCATCTGAATTGACAAAATTAATTGACAAAAATGTCTTCCCTGACTCTCTTGTATGTGTAGCCACACAGCTGTTGTCAGTAGCAGCAGCAGCAGCCACAGCCATAGACCGTAGCACTGACCTCAGCCCCTCCATCCCTCTTGCCGTGCTAAGAGACTTGATTTATATTATAAGTCACAATGTCTTAAGACACTTTTATGAGGAAAACCTACTTGATCATGTCTGAAACCTTCTGTGGTTTTAAAGGATTTGAACATTTCTAGCTTTGTCATTCTCCTGTCTATTGATAAATAACAAAATGTGGCTTAATGTTATGCCTCCCCGGTCGCGGAACACTGGACCAGCTCTATACTCTCCATTGAGTCCTCGAGGGCTCATGGGAGTTTGCCCAACCAGTCCACATGTGCTTTGTGGATCTGGAGTAGGCATTCGGCCTTTGGGGGATGCTCTGGGAGTATGGGGTCAGGGGCTCTTTGCTAAGGGCTGTCCGGCCACCACACATGACTTCTTCTACAGGAGAAGTAAGGTATATTTTCTTAAAATTATACAATACTAGCTACAACTGGGAAGAAATCACCTATAACATTGTACAAAAGTACAACGTCCAAAAGTCACTGACCGTTGAAAAAAACTCCTAACTTTTTTTTTTTCAAATAAAAAAAAACTAATTTTTTCAGAGCATTTAGAACTATCCTCCCAACATTAATATGAGGAAATATAGCATCGAGGAACGAACCCTCATTGTACAGTGGTACTTTGAGTCACATGGGTCAAATTCAGAAACCCAGTGGTGTTATCATCAACATTTTAATACCAGAGATGCCCCAAGCCTAAATGCCATTAAAGGAATAAGTCATTTTCAAAGACAGGGGTGCAGTATGTGATCTCCTGAGACCTGACTTGTCCTAATTTCTTCCTATGGGGCTATCTTAAAGAAAAGGTGTTTGCGAATAAACCTCAGACAATAAACGACTTAAAACGTAATATTGAGGATCAAATAAGGGCCATGAGCCCGGAAATGCTTTCAAATTTTATGCAAAGTGTATTGGATTGGGCTATTCAGTGCGAAACCGAAAATGGTGGACACTTAAAAAACATAATTTTAAAAAATTAGTTCATTTTTACTTCCTCTAGTTTAAGTAGTGATAAGTTCAAGTGTAAGTGAACAATTATAACCATATATATTGCCAAAAATCTCAGAAGGTTCAGTTTACCTACTGATAAAATGTATTTGCCTATTGACATTCAAAGGGAAATAAACGTCAATCCACAGACACAGGCACAGACAACTAAAAGATTCAAATTGACGATGAAAGAATTTGTGTTGGGTTAAATTCCTGCCAAACATCAAGGAGCCCAAAGGGATTATACTTTTTCCTCCTACCTCTTTATTTTAGATAGGATTATTTCTTTATATTAAAAAAATATTCACACAGAGTGGTTAATCGCAAAATACACTCACCTAAAGGATTATTAGGAACACCTGTTCTCCTTAATGCAATTATCTAATCAACCAATCACATGCTTCAATGCATTTAGGGGTGTGGTCCTGGTCAAGACAATCTCCTGAACTCCAAACTGAATGTCAGAATTGCAAAGAAAGGTGATTTAAGCAATTTTGAACATGGCATGGTTGTTGGTGCCAGACGGGCTACACAAGAGGCTACAGTTTGCACGAGCTCACCAAAATTGAACAGTTGAAGACTGGAAAAATGTTGCCTGGTCTGATGAGATTTCTGTTGAGACATTCAAATGGTAGAGTCAGAATTTGGGGAATGAGAACATGGATCCATCATCTTGTTGAATCAATGCCACATAGAATTAAGGCAGTTCTGAAGGCGAAAGGGGGTCAAACACCGTATTAGTATGGTGTTCCTAATAATCCTTCAGGTGAGTGTAGGTGTTACGGATACATCAGACCAAACCCCAGCATATATGGACATAGCGCTAAGTGAAGAAAAACTGAAATATTTCTTGAAGGTTAAATACAAGTATGTTACATTCTATGAGGGAACAAATTAGAGAAGATATCAAAAACTATTTAGCTGAAAATGAGGAAGTTATGCCTACAGTTGTGTGGGATGCATTGAAAGCGGTCATAAGGGGGAAAATTATTAGATACAGTTAAAAAAAGGACAGGAATCAACAATTCTTCAATTACCGTAAATTTCGGACTACAGAGCGCACCTGATTAAAAGCCGCACCAGCCAAATTTGAAGAGAAAATCAATTTTGTACATATATAAGCCGCACCTGAATAAAAGCCGCAGGTTTTCATATTGTAACATGAGATATTTACACAGAAAGACGGTGCACCGACACGCTTTTTTTTAAACTGTGCCTGAAAATTGGCACCAACACGACAACAACACGGGATGAACACATCTGCAGGTTTAGAAAATAAAACTGCACCAAAACGGAAAATCTGCTTTTATTTCCTCTGAAAACTTTTGTCGTCTTTTACATTGACCAAGTTGGATTCATTGATGTCGAGCTTACGTGCAGTGGCTCTATTTCAGGAGTCTGCAACCCGCGGCTCCGGAGCCGTATGCGCCTCTTTCAGCCTTATACTGCGGCTCTGCGTGGCTGAAGTGTATTTTATTTGTGTTAGCTCTTTTTTGTTGTAGTTTAAATTGGAAGATTATTATGATCTTAAAATAAAATTATATTTTCTTATTTTTCGTTGCTCAAAATAAGCGTCACACTCGGAACAATGTTCAAAACAAACACCGCTCACGTCTCACAGACACAGACACAGACACAGCTCACTGTCCTGCGTAAAGAGCCCTGATTTTCAGACGTTGTGCGCACAGGGGTCAGGAGCAACTTTGGCCCGTCCCTAATGACACACTAATAAGCTCGTCCATAGATGTATCATGAAAATCCTGCTGGAAATCGCCACAGAAATCTATTTGATGTAGTAGCAAGTTTATTATCTGCTCTTGTCTCCGCGGTGACGTTTCACATATAACACATCAGACATGTCGCACAAAAGTAGAGCCACAAGCGAGTGAAAATGAGCCAAAACAAAAGTCTTTGGAGAGCTTTTAACAAAGGGGAAAAGGACAACTGAGGAGCCAGAAGAGGAGACTACACCTCCAAGAAAAAGAAAGATAAATTTAACAGACAATGCCTACTTAAAACCTGGGTTTGTCGCTGCAGGTGACTCACGCGCACAGTCCGCTCTACGTAACATACGGGAAAAGCAAATAAGGCAATGAAACCTTCAAAACTGCTTTGGCACATGGAGAATAAGCACCTGGGATTAAACGATACGCCTTTAGAGTTTTTGAAAGAAACTGCGGAGCAGAGTAGACATAATCACATAATCAGCGCAGGGCTCCCTCTGATGCAGCGGTTTGGTGAGTTGTATTTTTTTAATGCACTTAAGTTGTTTTTGCCATATTTATCTGCCACGTGTAGAAGGCTTGTCCGTGAAAATAAAACCCAGGGGCCGTTATCCAGTAAAAAATCCATAAATAAGCCGCACTGCTGTACAAGCCGCAGGGTTCAAAGCGTGGAAAAAAAGTAGCGGCTTATAATCCGAAATTTACGGTAAAATCTTTGAAAGATGCACATTAAGCTAATTTAAATTAGAGATTGAAAATTGAAATATATAAAACAAAGAATGAAATTAACCAAATTCTCCTAAGTGAAATAAAGAAAAAAAAGGGTTTCCTGAGGCAACGATATTATGAATTAGAAAATCTGCAAAGTTATTGGCTTTTAAATTAAAACAAAACAAAAAACAACAATGGGATAATACAATTCATAAAATAAAGGATCCCCAAACAGATACTATAGTCTCTTAATTGGAAGATATTCAATAAGCATTTTTGGTATTCTATAGATAGACAATTATACACTCAACTGATGGTGGATGGTAGTCTCATGACGGCATTTTTGGTTGCAACTAAACTATCAAAAATAAATGAAGAACAAAATAAAAGCTTGATCTCATAAATAACTAAACTTGAAATTAAGAAAGCCATTTATGATTGTAAAACTAACACAGCGCCAGGGCCGGATGGCTTTCCCTCTGAATTAGGTTTTTATAATAGGTCCTTCATCTCCTAAGACCACTCAATCACCTTCTAAAATTTGGCACATCTTGGACTGAGCCATCTATTTAACTGATTGCAAAGGAGTGTGCTTAATTGGTGTGCTTAACCCCTTAGCATTCCGGGTGATTTTGGTGAAATTGCCTTTGTTCTGACCTCTCCAAATTAAAATAATCACCATTATTGAACCCTCAGTAGTAACTGCACTAGTTTGGGGTCTTTGTAAAGGTAACACCCTATAGTTTTACCCACAGGCGTCAGAATCACTAGTTTGTCTGCTGAGCATTTATACACTTTGGAACACACATAAAAAAAAAAATTTCTCACCCTCGCCAAAAACAATTTGTAAAAATGAAGGTGTAGAAAGCTGCAGTAGGGAGCTGGGGACAAAAATACACCATACCTCAACTGACAAGATTGTTGACCACTTACATTTCAAATTTGAGGTCAATACCTATAAAAATGAGAGTTTTACAATCATTTTATCATCAGTAAGTCCAGGCCTCTCCAAACCTATCCAAATGAAGACATTTGGAGAACGTTTGGAAAAAGTGCAATAACCTTTGAATGTTTCAACCCACAGACATCAGTGAGGGCTCTACTGAAAACTCGCACTGAGAGGAATCTGTATCTGCACACCCAGCTGCTCTATTACTGTACATTTATATATCATATCAAAACACAATATAAAATGTATATTTGTATATAAAATACAGTCAAAACAAGTGCTATGGGTCAAAATAAATATATATTTACAAACCACACACTGCAAACAATCAACAAACACACACACACGTCAAAATGTAAACAAACACACACTGTACAGTGACAGTCATTCTGCAACAGTGGCTCAGTGGTTAGAGCTTTGGTCCCGCAACCCGAAGGTTGGAGGATCGAGTCCCACTCGGACCAATTTCTGTCATTGTGTCCTTAGTTCTGTCATTGTGTCCTTAGGCAAGACACTTCACCAAGTGCGTGTGTGCGTGATGATTGGTGGTAGTCGGGGGCGCAGCATTAGCTAATGCTAATGATTACACATGATACACATTTGACAATTAAGTCAATAGCAGAATAAACCACGCTTACCGATCAGGAACGGCATCCAGTCCATCAAAACATAAGGTCCCTCTACTCCTGAGTCCACCATGAGATCTTCACTCGGTTCCACGAACCGCTCCGGGTCCGAGATGCCTCTAGTTTAACTTGTACAAACATCCACAGTGTCCTCGGTCGTGCACTTCCTTTATTTTGTCCGTTTCGTCATGTTTAAAACGCAAAACTGCTGCGTAAAATTATGCAACACGCGCGCGTAATTTTACGCGCGGATCTTTACATCCAGTCCTGCCTTATTACGCGCGCAGAAAACTCCGTCTGTTTACAGTAAACCACTGCGTGTAACGCATCAGCGTGTTCCGCAGTTCATGGGCTTTAAGAGGAAAACATCACTAAACGTGTGTAATGTAACAGCTTGATTCTACAAGGGGGAGAGTGGGGCGTACTCTTTCAGTCATCTGTAGCTCTCACTCACTGTCCGCGGCTCCAGTAACCCACAGCCCCCACCTTATTGGCCAACATTGGTGTCAATCACAAGCTAACAAGTTTGTTTCGCGCTGAGGAACAACGTTTAGCGCTGTCAGAAGTTTATTATACCTGAAACTGACAAAAGAAATGCAGAGAACTGACGGAACAGATTTCACTTTCCTGCAGCCGATTGGACATGGAGGCTCTAACTTCCTTTGTGGACATAATTTCTTGACTGGATTATATTCTCTGGACCTTTACGGAACGAATGAGACCAACTTTGTGTGAATATGTTGATGTTTGACAGAACCAGAGCGCTCAATGGTAAGTGCAGTGCAAATCCACATTTCTGACTTCTCTGTAAAAACGGCTTTCCTGTCAGCACTGTGGTGATTAGAGGTGTAAATGGTTTACATATTCAGAAAGATGAATGCCGTAGCTTTCATTTGATGTGTAGATTGTTTGTGTGGGTGACGCAGAAATACACATACATTGCTGTAAAGTTGTAACGTAAAGGCGACGGGCCGTCGGAACGCTAAGTGGTTAATCAAGATTATAAAATATTTACACAGATTATTTCTAAAAGACTAGAAGATATTCTACTTCAAATTGTAAATCTGGGATGTTTGGCCAAGAACACAAAATCTCTGTATTTGCAGATGATGTGTTGATATACTTGACAAATCCAGACTCATCTTTTCTAAGTCTTCTTTCTTACCTGGATACTTTTGATTCAATATTGGGGTATAAATCGAGTATTTCTAAAACACAGCTACTTAGTTTTAATTACAAACCTACTCAGTCACTAATGTCTAAAATTCTGTTAAACTGAGAATTGGAAAATATACAATATCGTGGCGTTAATGTCCCAAAGGATTTATCAAAATTGTATGATGTGAATTTGATGTCCTTATGCCGGAAAATTTAAAATGATATTAGAAGATGGGATTTGACACCAATATTTAGTTTTGAATCTCAAGCAGAAACTATTTCAAACACTTCCAATCCTAATTAGTGATGAAGTGGGATAAATTAATGTCCAGGTTTATTTGGCAGGGGAGGAAACCAAGACTGAGACTAAAGACTCCTCAATTGGCTAAGAAGAAAGGGCTTTGCCCTATTTGAAGGATTATCACCTCAGCCCAGAACCCTGCTGTATTGGTGTAATACAGATTATGAAGCCAGGTGGAAGGAAATAGAAATAAAAACATCTAATGAATGTCCAATTCAGGCCTTACTAGGCCTGAATTGGACATAAGACCTAAGAAAACATGCAACAATGTAATCAATGGATCAATTTACCATTGAAACTTTGGTTAAATTTTATTAAAAAACAAAAAGCAACTTGCATGAACCGATTAACATATTGAGATGGGCTTCTAATGACCTTGATTTTGCAGCAAACACATGCAGTAAAGACATGGGATGTATAAAAACTAGACGGGGTGAGGCTTAACATCATATTGTACATATTTTCCCAAGGAAATCATGAAGGACTTCTTCAGATTTCTACAAATTTGTCATTACATAACAAGCTTATGCCAAAAGATGAAAATGTTTTTGAAATACCTATCATAAAGATCTCTATTAAGATATTTCAGGATGATTTTGGTCTGATGGTTAAACTACGACAGGCTTTTAGTCGTGCGTAATACCGCACTAACGGCTTCCTTACTCCGCATTTGGTGCCGTAATGACCTGCACCTTTACGCACGACTGTGGGAGAGCTGTAGGACTTGGATGATGCCAAGTGCAGCAAGGATCGTGATAAAATCACAACGTAAATGAAAAATGTTTAAAATTGACATGGCTAAGTGGATTTATGTTGTGTCAAACATGAGCAAAGGTCGGGAACAATAAAACCTGACATGCGGACAAAAAGCAAGTCCCCACCCCGGTTAAAAGAAATCTTCAAACTGAGTATTTTGACAGTTTTGTGATTAAGTGATTTATTTTAATAAAATAGGGAATTTTGAATAACTAACCACAGAAGTGCAAGAAGGCTATAGCGTAACTGGTGCACATTCCTTGAGCTGCGCGCAGTCTGCACGCTTGCCTCACCAGATGTCCAAAAACAGTTAGCCACGATTTTGACTGGTAAAGGTGTATGTACACACCAGTTCATTGTTTGCTTTTAATGTTGTGTTACATGCACATCATGGGCAGTGGAATGCCCGTAGCAGTGCCCACATAACTAGGTATTTGTCGTAACGGTGGGTGTAGCGGACCAAAGGATGCAAACTCGGGGAATATTTACAGTATTTATTAAAGAAATGACAAATGGTGCAGTTCGAGGGTTGATCCGGCGGTGAGCAGGAGGTGAGGCACGGGCCAGGCTCCAGGAGCGGAACGTGGAGCGCAGCGGAGATGACGATGCGGGCAGCACCAGGGCAGGACGCAGAGTGCTAACCAGGGTCCGGGGTCGCGGAATGCAGAAATAAAACAGACAGTACCAGGGCTGGGAAGCAGGGTGGAAGCAGGGTTGGAGCTGAGCCGAGAGCGCTGGAGCTGAGACGGTCCAGCAAGCTGGGTGGAGACGCACATACGATCCGGCACCGAACGGGATGAGGATGAAACGAAGATGAACCGGCACTGAACAGGGTGTAGAAATGCAGATGATCTCGCCCTGAGTGTCTGGTCCTGGCTCCTCTTATACACAGCAGGTGGTGGTGATCGCGCTGATGAGCTGCAGGTGCGTGCAGGAGGAGCCAGGAGCTCAGCCCAGCTTGGCAGGTGAGGGAGGGAAGGAGCAGGACAGGAGGAAAAACGTGGAGCAGACGGAGTGGATCATGACAGTATTAAAGAATCAATGCCGGAAAAAAAGTCCAAAATCCTCTGGCGGGCCAAAAAAATTGGCAAAGGGCCAACATTTTCCCGCAGGCCGGACGTTGCCGACCACTGCTCTACAGTATGTATAGATACTTAAATGAGGCTGCTGTTACGCGAAGTGAAAAAGAAAATAAATCTAGACAGCAAAATGCGTCAAAGATCAACTGTTAAAATTGAAAGTAAGAAGTCCCACTCTGCTCTGACTATTGTGATGTGTAAAGAGCCTTAAAAGCACAGACGTCTCAGTCTGATTAGTTTGTGAAACCAATATTTATTCAATAGCTTTTTATTAAACTTATAAACTTCTAACCAATTCTGTTTTAACTTAAAAAAGGTGAATTCTTAATGTTGTTTGATCAAATAAACAACTTTCAATAGATATAAATAGTCATTATTGAAATATTATTTCCTTTATTTATTTTTCTAATAACTGCATAGTATATAGTATGAATTGGGAAAAGGGATGTGATGAGGGACTGTGGAGCACCCAAGGAAAATTTGTTGTGGCACAAATTTTAGGCACATGTACGCCCAAAATGGTTGCAGTCTGGAGCCCTGCCTTTGTGATTGTTTTTGCCAGTGTATCTCTATGTCCGTCTGGTCTCAAGCATTAAGTTTTTGGCTTTATGCAACTTCCAGCTTTTGATTCATCTTCATGTCCTGCCATGGTTTTTACACCTTTAACACTTGGCAAATCAATGTTGCTTCATCAGGAAGGAGTCTCAGCTGGAGAAGCTCCCTGCACTGGAATCCTACTTCACCCAAATAGCGAGCCAGATGGAGCAGGTTGAGGAGAGGGTGAGGAGCCTGCGGCTCGCCATTCAGAAGGCCAGGGAAGTGCGTCGGGTCAAATTCTTGGAGAAGTACTGCCCACTTGACGAGGTGTTTTTTTTTTTATACTGTATTTACAACCTCTTTTTCAAATTCGGAAAGAATGAATAGTCTGATAATTATCCATCCAACAGTTGTAGAATTTGATGAGAGGGTAGTGGTATACATACAGAATCAGCTTAGTATACATTTTTTGAAAGGGGACTGGCTGATTTCCAGTGAAACTGTCTTATTTTTAAATGTCTCATGGCTTTCTCCTTATATTCCACTTAGTAAAGTCCATCTGGCATTGTTCCATATCTGCTCACACTGAGCCATGTGTGCTGGTGGTCTCCTTGTGCTTGCCTAAATGAAATATTGTCTACAATCCTGTGTACTCTGTCCCTTCTATGCTTCTGACCTGCATGCTTGTTTTAGCAGGTTCTGGAGACACTGCAGGCTCCAGTGGACAACCAGTTAGATCTGAGCTGTCTCTCTGAGGTCACAGGTCTAAGGTTGGTCCAATCAAACACACAATGGAATGTTCGCAAGAAGGGCTTATAGTGGACGACAGCTGCTATAAATAATAGCATACATTATACAGCTATGGTGTAATGAGTTTTCTACGTTTTAAATTGCAATATTGATCTAAAACAACATGGTAGAAGATAAAAGTCAGCCATCTTCCAGCCAAGTTACTCATTATGACCTTGTGACCACACTGTGTCATTTTTTTAATTTTTTAATCCGACAGCAAATTAAAGGGCAGTGGCCATGTATAGTAGGTAGATGAAAATGAGAATTTTGCTGCAGTGGCATCTTGAATGCAGAAGAATAACAATTATGTGCATGAATCACTTATTATACAACTTTGAGTGATTAAATGAGAAGGGAAATAACATGGTTAAAAGTTTAAAAAGATAACATTTGTACATTTATTTATACAAATGTGGCTCAAATCTACCTCTTTTTTGACATTTAATAGAAATAATTCGCAAAATAACAATATTATAACATTATATTATATACAATATTATAACAGTACTAAGTGGTAGTGTCCTCATTTAATTTCCTAGGCATTTTGAATACATCATAGCCTAGATGTAGTTGACAGTTACTTGTGGCAGATATTGCAGTACAAAATGGCATTTTAAGGTCAGGCCAGATGCTGGTCCAACTCCCACCAGCCTTATTCTATGAATAAGACTTAGATGATAGGCTTAGATGCTGGTGGGTTGCTCCCAATTTATTTTGCATCTCATATCAGTGGTATCTGTATGATCTTATTATACTTGTTATACTGGTGAGATGGGCGAGTTACTGCTCTGATCTTATTCTGTGTAGCTAAACCTAACACGCTGTCAGACAGTAGTAAGGTAGGTAGCATCTAGTAGGAAGTATGAGCACATAAGTCCTGTGCTCAGGTCTCTGCACTGGCTTCCTGTAGCTCAAAGAATAGACTTTAAAGCAGCTCTGCTTTAAAGTTTGCCATCTCTCTATGGCCTAGCACCAAAGTACATCTCTGACATTGGCCTCCTGCTGGTACCTAGAGTCAGGACTAAACATGGGGAATCAGTGTTTCAGTTTTATGCAGCTAAAACCTGCAACAGTCTTCTTGAAGATGTGAGACAGACTGTGCATATGACTGAAAGGTTTTTATTCTGCACTCTTCTGTTTTAATGGCAATTTTATGATGATTATTTGTGATTATTTATGTTTTTATTTATGTGATTTTAATGTCTTTCTTATTCTGTAAAGCACTTCAGTTACTTTGTGTACGAATTGTGCTATACGAATAAACTTGCCTTGCCTAGTAATATGTGAGAATACAACAGGAGGGGGTGGGGCGATTTAATGACAAATTAGGACTTTTAGAAGTATATTTTGCATAATGTGTCTCCTTTAAAAAAATACAAAGAAACGGGCTCTAAAGGCTGTCTGTTGTAGATGTGGCCTGAACTCTCACACTGTGGAAGAGACTTTGACTGTATCCCTGGACTTATTCTCAAACCAGTGAGTATGTCTTATGGGACAAACCGGTGATCCTTTTTATGTGGAAAAATATCAAATAGTGCAATAATACTCATTTTATTATTCCTTTCGTGTTTTTTATATGTATACAGTGGAGCAAAAAATGATTTAGTCAGCCACCAATTGTGCAAGTTCTCTCACTTAAAAAGATGAGAGGCCTGTAATGTTCATCATAGGTACACTTCAACTAGGAAAGACAGAATGGGGGGAAATAATCCAGGAAATCACATTGTAGGATTTTAAATGAATTAATTGGTAAAATCCTTGGTAAAATAAGTATTTGGTCACCTACAAACAACCAAGGTTGCTGGCTCCTCTGTCCTACACTAACTTGCTATTAGTATAAAAGACACCTGTCCACAACCTCAAACAGTCAGACGCCAAACTTCACTATAGCCAAGACCAAAGAGCTGTCAAAGGACACCAGAAACAAAATTGTAGACATGGACCAGGCTGGGAAGACTGAATCTGCCATCGGTAAGCATATGAAGAAATCAACTATGGGAGCAATTATTAGAAAATGGAAGACATGTAAGACCACTGATAATCTCCCTCAATCTGGAGCACCACGCAAGATCTCACCCAGTGGGGTCAAAATGATCACAAGAACGGTGAGCAAAAATCCCAGAACCACACAGCGGGACCTAGTGAATGACCTGCAGAGACCTGAGACCAAAGTAACAAAGGCTACCATCAGGGACTCGAATGCTAGAAAGCATTTGGATGATCCAGAAGAGGACTGGGAGAATGTCATATGGTCAGATGAAACCAAAGTACAACTTTTTGGTAAAAACTCAACTTGTTGTGTTTGGAGGAGAAAGAAGGCTGAGTTGCATCCAAAGAACACCATACCTACTGTGAATCATGGGGGTGGAAATATCATCCTTTGGGACAGTTTTTCTGCAAAAGGACCAGGACGACTGATCCGTGTAAAGGAAAGAATGAATGGGGCCATATATTGTGAGATTTTGAGTGAAAATCTCCTTCCATCAGCAAGGGCATTCAAGATGAAACGTGACTGGGTCTTTCAGCATGACAATGATCCCAAACACACTACCCAGGCAACAATGGAGTGGCTTCGTAAGAAGTATTTAAGGTCCTGGAGTGGCCTAGCGAGTCTCCAGATCTCAACCCCATAGAAAACATTTGGAGGAAGTTGAAAGTCTGCATTACCCAGTGATAGCCCCAAAACATCACTGCTCTAGAGGAGATCTCTATGGAGGAATCGGCCAAACTACCAGCAACGATGTGTAAAAACCTTGTGGAGACTTACAGAAAATGTTTGACTTCTGTCATTGCCAACAAAGAGTATATAACAAAGTATTGAGATGAACGTTTGTTATTGACCAAATACTTATTTTGCAAACACATTCTTTAAAAAATCAGACAATGTCATTTTCTGGCTTTTTTTTCTCATTTTGTCTCTCATAGTTGAAGTGTACCTATGATGAAAAGACCCCTCTCATCTTTTTAAGTGGGAGAACTTGCACAATTGGGTGGCTGACTGACTTTTTTGCCCTACTGTATGTGTGTGTGTGTGTATGTATATATATATATATATATATATATATATATATATATATATATATGTGTGTGTATGTGTATGTATGTGTATATATTTGTATAAAATAATTATAGGTTGATATATTTCTATGTGTTTTAGCAAGGACACTTCCCAGAGTGAGGGGCCTCAGTGGCTTCACTCTAATGACAATCCAAAAGCCTTGTGCAGCAGCAGTCCAGGCAGTAGGAGCCCCTCTCTTGCACCCTCCCCCAGCCTGTTATGCCAGGGCTCCACCTGTGACCTGGCCCCAGACGTCATCATTGAGGAGGTGTTTGAGGACATCCAGCAGGGTCAGTGTGTGGCATCTTCCCCCTCCCCCCCCCCACAAATGCTAACAGCATGAATGAGTTGTGAATTCAGGGGTGTTTGATTGGTGCACAACAAATAAGACAGCACTGCACTAATAAAGAACTCCCCCAGGTGTTCTGACACAACACGTTTGGAGGTTAGTGCTGTACCTATTGCTTTTGTATGTGATGATCAATAAGTCCATTTGGTCAATAACATTGCAAATATCATTCACTTGTCATCAGTGGCTTTATTACATGCCTATCAATTCATTATTCAGTAAAAATAATAGGTACACGCAAAAATGAGTGCAGCAGAAACATTGTCTATACTTCACAGTGCCAGACTGTTTATTAGCAGAATATCCATGCGCTGGGATCAGTTTGGAACAGACCTGGTTTGTTGTCCTTCTTGTCCTTGAATAGTCAGTAAAAAATTTTGAAGGGACAATGTATACATTAACCTTAGTCAATACAGACGGACAGCGGTGCAAACATAATGTGTACAGATGGAGATGGACATTTGGTTTGTTTTCTATTAGTGTCCCTTCCTCCCACTGGCCCCCAACCAGCCTATGACCAGACCAGGAGCAAGAGGAGGAAAACGCCTGCAAGCTACACTAGAAGTGGTAAAAATCAGGCTCACATCACGATGGGTCTAATATTTTAGCATGATAACAGATATGTGACTGTATACTTATCTTTCAGTGACACAGTGGGTTGTGGTGACCCATGTGGTGAACCCCAATCACTTCTATGTGCAATATGTGGCTGAGAAGAAGGAGGGCGAGCTCTTATCTAAGAAGATCAACCTGTTCTGCTCCAAGCCCAGCAGCCTCCTGTGTGCCCCCCACACACTGGACACAGGTGAGTGCAGCCAACAGGAAACCCACCTGAACTACATGTAAGATACGTGCAGTGTGAGCCTGATTTTATTCAACTGGCTAGGGGTGTCAGACTATTCATTGTAGTCATCTACCAAAAAATGTAAATGTAGGGGTGTCTTTCCCCAATTTTAACACAGCAGTAGCTTTAACAAGGGAACATGTCCAGGTTGGACTATGTTAATCCTGGTGTAAATATTGCAGACTTCACCCATGCTGACACTATCTACTAGCAGATTACCTTGTCATTGCTTCTGCTCCGCTAAGATTGGGGACAAAATAAGGCTCATAAATTATAGATGAGCATAAAGAGACGAAGAGGACACATGCTGAGCATATTGTAAGTAATGCTGTTGTGTTTGTGTCTTGTAGGCTCTCTGATCTTTGTCAAATATAAAGATGGTCTGTGGCACAGGGCCAGAGTGATGGAGTTGTCTCAGGCTGGATACACTGGCAGAGTCAAGTGCTGCCCAGTCATGCATATAGCCAGTGTGCAAGTGTTCTTCATTGACACTGGTCTTACCACAGCTATCACTGTTAAAAGGTCCTCATTTTTAAACACTTACCTCAATTTGTTCATGGCACTGGTGTTTATATGTGTTTTGTATGCACAGTGAGAACAGAGAGTCTGATGCATTACTCAAGGCAGTCAACAACTACTTGCGCAGAATGGTGGACGTGGCCAGGGCTGAGCTGGACTCATTTGCTCCGCAGGCCATCCGTTGCTGCCTCAAGGATCTGGTGCCCTATGACCTGGTAACAACCACACTACTCTCACTGCTTCTACAACTTTATATTGTCCTCCATCATTGAAAGCAGCAGCCAATCTCCTTTTCTCTGTTCAATTGTTAACAACACACACTTTAATTCTGACAGCTTGTTTTCTTCATGTGTTCTAATCTATATGCTCAGATTAGAGCATATAGAGTTGTCCAAGCAATGACTAAAGATTAATCTTGCTTGTTTAGTGCAGGATAAAATATGCCTTGGTTTCAATCACAGTATGATCTTCCTGTGATCTTACAGACAAAAGGCTGGACTAAAGAGGCACAGGTTGAATTTTGCAGTATGGTTAACTCCACGACTGTGAAGATGCACACTCTGGGACAGGATAAAGACTCTCTGCTGGTGGACCTGAAGAA
Source organism: Periophthalmus magnuspinnatus (assembly GCF_009829125.3). Taxonomy (NCBI): domain Eukaryota; kingdom Metazoa; phylum Chordata; class Actinopteri; order Gobiiformes; family Gobiidae; genus Periophthalmus; species Periophthalmus magnuspinnatus. The sequence continues at coordinate 29,085,013 of NC_047146.1, read as the reverse complement.
AGTTCCTTTGAACAGGGCCAGTGGCCCCCACATATCAGTCCGAGAACACTTGGTTTTCATTGAGGTGGCCAGGTAAATATGTGCACACACTGTTATTATCAAGTGTCTGCATCACTGATTCATCTGTGTTTGTGTCCTGTGTAGGTTTTACTCTCCTGTGACAGTGAGTAAGAAACCCTTACTGTACTATCCTCCAGTCAGCCCCAGGACCCACACCGAGCTCAATGCTGTGGTGTCTTATATCCACACCCCAGGAGACTTCTACATTCAGCTGGTATCACACAGCAATAGCCAGATTACATTTTGCTGGTACCACACTGCACCAGTCACACTACATTCAGTTGGTTCCCCACTGCAACAGTCACACTACATTCATTTGGTGCCACACAGCACTAATCTTGCTACATTCAGCTGGTACCAAACAGCTCCACTTGCACTACATTCAGCTGGTACCACACAGCACCAGTCACATTACATTCAGTTGGTACCTCACTGCACCAGGTATACTACATTCAGATGGTACCACACTGGTAGTTCATTCTAATACACGTGAACAAGCATTAGTTAAATGAATGAAAGCATGTCCTCTGATTGTTGTTGGCTGACAGGTGGATAACATGGAGTCACTGCTTCTGTCAGAAAAGCTTCAGAAGTTTTACAGTACTCCCCTGGAGTCTGAAGAGGAGGACCTACGCATCTACTGCCCTGTAATCGGAGAGGCCTGCGTGGCTCTGTTTGAGGATAAGATGTGGTATAGGGCTCAGATCACAGGTACTCTTCTATAGGTCATACTGTTTTGGATTGGAACGCCTTTCAAGAGAAGTCAAAAAAGAGGTTCAACAAACCCTGAGTTTAAGAGTTAACTCTTAATGAATTGCTCTTGTTGGAGACAGTCAACTCCAAAAAATATTTTGGAGTTATACAACTGAGTTTATCTTAGTTGCCGGGTTTCCTTCATTTTTCAAAATACATTTTTAGGCCAGTTACACAACTACAATGAACATGATGTGCTTTTGACCAGGATCTGAGAAGGCTGTTGTACCCAGATGGCAAGTTATAATCCATCATTTCTGTTTAAATTTTTTTTTTTCATTTTTAGGTCTCCTTCACTTTGCTCTCAAACCACCCTTTCAGTTTAGCTAAAATATGCCTCTTGCCATCTTCAAATGAATGTAGATTTTTAGCTTTGGTGGTTATTTAATCCTGAAAATTCCTTGTTGCAGTTGCCTTTTTGCAGTTGCAGTTGGATTCTGTATGTGCGCAGGTCATCCAGGTGGTAGAAAGGTGGAGGTGGTGTATGTGGACTTTGGTAATAAGGAGATCCTGCCGGTAACAGACCTGAGGAAAATCAAGGATGAGTTTTTCGCCCTCCCTGCGATGGTACATACTAAGTCCAACTGAACCTCTGCATTATAATGTGCCTGTAATGTCCATGACCTGTGGAGTCTTGAGGTGACCTGTGGAGTCTGGAGGTTACCTGTGGCCGGGTTGGTGCTGGTAAAGAAATGTAAAGATGCACAGGTCATAGCTGTTGTCAACTAAAAATGTTTATTTGACTAAGGACATGCCATGTGCATCGACTAATAGACTTAAACAGGGCACGGCAAAAGTTCTCAAATGAGTAGGACGTGTGCGGAGTAAACTGTATGCAATAAAAACATTATTTCGTATTTTTTTTCAGGCACGATTTACTTGACTTTTCCCCATTTTTTACACTAACAATAAAAGTTACAATGATCTGACTTTGTCACATTGTTCCCCATTATGAAGAGCCTCTCTGTAAATTCTTTCCCAAGTCCATGACAAATAGATTGACTTTTATAGAGCCGTCTTAAAAGATAGAGCTTTAATTTGCATGTTACTACATCCAGCCCAGTAATGTTCATGTGGCTTCATTGGGCCCATTCAAAACTGACGTTTGTGAAACCTAGAATTTTTTTTTTTTCAAAAATTTTCAAACATTTTGTTTAAAAATCACCATGACCATGCCCAACATTTTATTTAAAATGTAATTGATAACCTTTTATTGCACATGGGCTTTGTATCGTTTGACCAATTTTGACGTGTTTTTATGAAAACTGTTAGAAGAGATGTTAAAAGATTATGATGAGCGATTTTGTCAGTGCCTAATTATTACAGATCTTACATGTTTAGGGCTGGTGCTTTTCTATTTTGTGCTCTTGAGTTGCTGGTTTTCTAGGCTATCCACTGTTGCCTCTCTGATGTGGTTCCTCTGGATGGAAGGAATTGGAGTGAAGCATGTTCTTCTCGCTTTATCAGCCTGGCCAACCAGAAACTGGTCACAATGGTGGCTACAGGTACATATTCATGAGAATCCATTGTATATCCATTCCAGTACATGTTTATCATGTAGTCTTGTTGGAAATCCTCCCTCCTTTATCCCAACAGCCAAAAGACCTCGGTATGGACCTGTCCCCGTTAAATTGTTTGAGAGCAGCCTGAATGGACCTCTGGACAATATTGGGGAAAAGCTGGTGAAGGAGGTTCTGGCCTGTTTAAGAGATGGGTGAGTGAGTCGGTTTCTTTTACTTGCAAAAGCACAATTTGGAATTTACCTGTCTTTTATGAAAGGGAAGAAAGGGATGTTAGGTCTTAACCTTCAGCTGTGGGCAGGAGTGTGACTAGTGGTCCTTCATGATGGCGTGGTGAGGGTGTCAGGTACTCTAAGCTGACAACCCTCCCCAGTGCCTGCTCTCCAGTGAAGAATGTCTGCTGAGAACTCCTCTTCTTCCTTGTGGCACCATCAGCTCCGTGGTCTTGTCTGTTTGGATGAGGCTGACTTGCATAATATCACCAGACGTGTCACCAGACATCATGTCACCGTACACCCGAGGAGGTGTATTTATTACATTCAAAAAAAGTCAATGGATAGTTGTCTGTTGTTGTTGTTGTTGTTGATTAGAACTTGAGGCTATGTGCAGTACTTGACAGCATGGTAGAAAGGTTTCAAAGGTATGGACATTGTTTTGGAAATCAAGAAATGTAAAATTTGGTTTCTAAAACATTGCCTTGATGGAAACCTTTTCTAGCATTGACCAATCTCCTGAGCTAATTACAGACTTCTTGACCTGTATTGAGTATTGAAGATGACAGATCTTACTACAAATATTGAAGTACTTGTTTTGAAGAAGGATTGAGTGATATCATGATATGATGGTAAACATGGAATTGTAATCTTCTATGTTTAATACATCTCTATGCAGCTCAGTCAGTCTCCACCCATTCCTCCTATTGGTCAGCCTCTGTCATGGTCTAAGTTTTCAGAATCTATAGTTCACATTTGTGCAATACTTTTACAATTACGTGCCCAAGTTTTAGGCATTTCTGATGGATTACAAAAATAACATTGGATTATGTGGTGCATTAAGTGAAGTGCTGAAAGATCTCCTAAGGATGGGCCTGTATTGTGTGGTCTTGCTCAGATCCAGCCAGAACAGCAGCAGACACAGCAGTGAGGACTCTACTGTGTGGGACCCTCCTCTGGAGCCAGGCTCAGATGGGGCCAGTGCAGCAGACATCCCCTCTGACTTCCAGCCCCAACTCCCACTGCCTGCCCAGCTCAAAGAGGTCAAGGTGCGAATCAGCCACGTCAACTCCCCCAGCAGCTTCTATGTACAGCTCACCAAGTACGACCCGTGGCTCAAACGGTCAGTGTGCCCTACCACACCACTCAGATAGGTCTGTAAGGCTCTTGTATCCTCTTGTGTGTGGGGATTTAAATGTTTCATGATACATCTGATCTCATGCAATCTCATCACATGTATGATTTAATGTAATTCAAAGTAATACATTTTCTCATGATCAAATATACTATATGATATATTGTATATTTTGCAGATAGTTTGAAAGCTATGTCGGATAATTTTAGTTTAGTTTAATTTAAGTTTAGTTTCTAACTAGACTCATCAAATAAAAGGAGAGAGCCAAATATCAACTTTTTACCTTGTAAAAGCACAAGTTTGTAAGTCAACTGTTTCCTGTGCCACTTCAAAGTAAATTTGGGCCTTTCCCACATGACGTTCATTGAATGTATTCTTCCTTTAATATTCTAGGCTTTTTTCAATCAATTCTCATTTATTTTTATTCTCAAGATAATGTTGCCAGGAATTGTTCCCTAACTGAACATGCAGATTGCTTTACTTTTCAAGCAAAAATGTGGAAGGCAATAAGTTCATATAAAAAGAGAATATCCTGAAATAAAGAAATGAATAAATATATGCCTACAATCATAATGCATAATCCAACCGTGTCACCAACAAACATTGTTTTAATATGCTTTTGATGCGTTAGTGTTGTTTGTATTGTGAATGATGAGAGTGCTTTGTGGTTTCAGGGTGTGTGAACTGCTCAGAAAGGAATGTACTCAAAGGAAGCCGGAGGATGTGGTGTGGAAGGCAGGCATGTACTGTGCTGCTTACATCAATGGGATCTGGGAAAGGGCCCAACTCTGTGCTGATGTCCTGTCCAGCGATATTGCAGAGGTACTCACTACATTCCACACACCATGTACTGTGCTTCTCACATCAGCAAGGTCTGGGCGGGGTCTGGGAGAAGGCCTGACTCTGTGCTGATATCCTGTCCTACAATATCGCAGAGGTACTCACTGCACTCCACACACCATGTACTGTGCTCCTCATATCAACGGGGTCTGGGAGAGAGCAGATTATCTTTCATTTAGTTCCAACAACATCTTTGTTTATGTCATTTACTTGTTTATTAAAGGATACCCATTAGTCTCTGCAAGTGCAAAGACTACTCTTCATTGGGTCTCTCCCTGAAATAAAAGCATTACACATTGACAGTTCATTAACTGTAATGCACATTGGTGATACCTAACAGCAAGTTCTCTCACAAGGGAAACATACACTCAAGTTATTCACAGTGCTTGATTAGCATTAACCATGTAACATTTTTTTCATTTTCAAACATTGATTTCTTTGTTTTTTTAGTGCATTAGTTCTTGGTTTAGGTAGAGGTAAAGGTTGCATAGGGGACTGTACTTGTATTAAACACATGTGTGTTGCAGGTGGGCAGTGAGCACAGGCTCAAAGACCATACCAGTCTGTTTTTCACTTTCATCCATCAGTTTCTGATGCATAGCAGTTAACATTAGTTCTGAAAGGGCAGCCGAGAGCTAGTCTTGCAGCTGGATTCTGAACTTTTCTTTTTTCATTTGCATTTCTTCTAATTATTGAGATGTTTCTACCAATTTTTGTATCAGTATTATTTATATGAGTTGTCCATCTCACTGTTTGGTATAATGTGACACCCAAAAATTTAACCTCTGAGTTGTTCCAATAATTGGAAATTGATAGAAATATTTAATGCTGTCATGCTAGCTCGATTGGCATCAAGATAATAGTTTAGTGTGTGAGCCTTTTGACAACAGTAACCTGGTACCTTCCACAAATGCCACACACACACACACTCCTTGGTTGACAAATGGCGTTAATCTGATCAACTGAGATTCAGGAGCAGGATCACGTCTCAACCTCCTTCTGCTCCTCTCCAGCAAATCACAGCTCACCTCAACCACACCTCTAATTACTCAGAAGCCTTTTTTCTACAAGCCTATCCCGCCAACCCCACCTCCATTCTTTCGACCTTTCTCTCCCACCCTGTATTTCTTGTTCATCTTTTAGCCTGAAGACCACACCATCTTCAGGGGAATGGGGTCCTGAATCAGCTGACCACCTAAGACAGAGTCCCCATCCTGAGTCTCTACCCAGTCATCCTTATCAATAAATATCTTTATTGTATGCCATTGTTGTGGTATGGTCCTTGCTAGTGTAATGGCTCTGGGGAGACAGTACTAACATGATAATCACTTGCACTTTTTGGCACTGTTGGGCACTGTTGGGCCGGGCCACCGAATTTCATTATAAATGGTAGCTTTAATACCAGTCGGAATTGAATGTAATGTAAATTTTTAAAGCTTTAATTTAGACAAAATGAATGATGGAGTATGGACACTTTAAAATGAGCTGTGATTTAATTTCAAGTGTATGGATGAATATCTTAGCTTCCATGTAACATTCAACCTTCATAGAACTGGAGTCAAATAGACCTAGGGCTTCACCGATTCTCGGATTGGCACTGTGTTGGTTTTGTGACGTGAGGGAAAGAAAATAAACAGATTAAGTAGCTTTAAACAGTGCCACAGTTCCTCTTCAGTATGGCTTTATGTCTTTTAGACTTATTGAACTTTTTCTCATCCAACAGGTCATTCGCTGTGACCATGGCAACAAGGCAAAGCTGCACATAAGCAACCTGCTGCTGCTGCCCCCTGAGCTGGTGGGCTCTCTGGCCCTGGAATGCACTCTCTACAACATCAGGTGAACCATGACTTGGATAGCCCCAGAATCTGAGCCCCTTTAATGCACACAGAGGAGCAGAATTCATGAATGTCTATACAAATATATTTTAATAAACTGAATTCTGGGTTGTTTTTCATAATCATATGTGTCCTCCAGTATTATATTGGCCTTGTCCAAAGTACACTTTGTGATGGTCACTAGACCATGCAACCAGTCAATACAGACCACAATGTATTGCGAGAGTCAGAAAGACAGCAGCTCATCTTATTAGGTCACCTCAGCTTGAGTTGTTAAAAGATCGATGATTTCCCTTCTTGTGTGGCAGCTTGGTGCTATGTTAAGCAACAAATGTATGTCTATGTAATCCCTCAGTCGTCCAGGGTCCATAGCATATACAAAGCGGTTTTAAAGCTGTACCTTATCATAATTGTTACTAGGAGGAGTGGCAAAACACATTCACTCTAAAAACTTGAGATATCGATATTTGTCTTATTTATCGGTACTCTTATCAGTACTTCTACTGTAAAAAAAACAACTAAACAATTACAATAATTATAACAATAATAATTTATTTTCAGCTTCTAAATTTAAAAAATAACTATGAAATAAAATAACCAGCAGTAATTGAACCTATTTATTTAATTTTATTTTAAATCAGAGTATATCAAAAGGCCAATGCTCTTGGGGCTTTTTCACATGTGAGCCTACAGTGTTCTGTAGTTTGGTGAAATTATGTGCCAGATTGCTCCCTCCTCAAAAACATGCCTGAAGAAATTTTAGATGTCATTCGTGCATGTTTGAATATTTTAGAAATCTACCCCAGGCAGCATTCAACCCGCTCTTACCGTTAGCTGTCAGATTCTGTTCAATGCTCAGCCCACAAGCCTACATCACCTATGCTCCCACACAACAATTCTTCATAAATATACAAAATTGTAAACAGCAACTTGACAAACCTCATGCAATGTCCAGTAGTTTTATTATTTGGATTCACACTGATTGTGTTGTGATAGCTCTCTAAATTGGAGTGACTTAGCCCGTAGAGCAAAGGGAGGGGAGACTCAGAGTATCAAAAACAAAAGTGAAACTTATAAAACATGTTAATACTTTGTTTTCAGCAAATATAGTATTGTCAAAACAATAAAAGGTAACACAGTTATCTAAATATGTTGTGTGTTAGCAGTTAATATCCCATAGAAGTAAAATTCCCCCACTATTTTATATTTCAACTGACTTCACTGTTGGTCAGACCGGCAGGAGGCCGATCCACGTGGACAGCTACTGCCTGTGACTTCATCTCATTCTATCTGAGCGGAGCTTCAGCCATCCTAACAGCAAAGGTTTGTGTACTTTGCCCCTAAGTTCTATACATGAACCACACTTACACATACTGTACATTTCTGTCGGGTTTACATGCATAACATACACACATACAGCTTTAAATGATGTCGATCTAATATTAAAGGATTTCCGTCATGGCATCTGAATTTTGTCCCCATAAGAACGATCTCCATAACATGAGTGTGTACAGATATTAGTCCCCACACTGTGATAAATACTTGCTTGTGTTGTACATATGTATGCCCCTCACACGATACTGTTTGCATGTTTTAGGAGGTGGGTGAGGAACGCCCTGTGCCAGTCACTCTGTCCTGCTCTAACACCATGGGGCAGTTTGTGAGCATTGCAGACTCTCTGGTGAGCCAAGGCCTGGCCCTGCGAGAGAGAAGACCCATGTCTGAGTAAGTGGCTTTATTGTACTGGGCCAGTGAACATCAGACTGTTGAACAGCACAGTGAAATGAAGACAGTGACCATAATTTTAAGTGGCAAAACATGTTAAATCAGCGTGTTTCAATTTTAGGAACCTCTGCAGTAAAATATACTGTGTCAATGAATGAAAGAGTATGAATCTAATAAGATCTCATTTCAGTTTTTCTTACAAGCATTGCCATGTTATTAGAGTTACGGTTTGTTTCAATTAGGGCTGTAAGCCTTTAATTGTTTAGTTGATTAATTGGTCGGTGGAGTCTTGGGTCGTTTTCACACTGCCACTAGTAAGGTCGACATAAAAGCATTCGCTTCAAGAGCAGTGCGCTTTGACTGGTCTGAATCCAACAGTCGCATCCTGGGCTGCGTAAACGGCCGGTCCGAGAGCACTTAAAACAGGAGGTCTCCGAGCTGCTCCACTCGCACTCTGGTGCAGACTGAGAGTGGTTTGAACACAGCTGACCTTGGGCTGACCAACATAGTCTGCGGTGACAGTGAAAGTGGTTGGAATTGGGCAAAAAAGTGATCATATCACATATATTTTTATGAATGGGCGCTTCAGAGCTACTGTTTTGCATGTTTGTTTGATGAAGCAAGTTAGATCAACTTAATATCAACAACACGTCTCCTCCTGCCTCTGTCTACACAGGTGACCTGGGTCTGTCTGTGTCGTTCAAAAAGCTTTTTCTCCGCCACCGTGTACAGTCCTCATGGTGTGTTTTAGCCACAAGCAATGTTCCCTCTAATTTCTCACGAGTCTGAACAAACACACAAACTCCCTGAGCGGTCCCATGGACCACTGTCAGCAACATCAGACGTGCGTACTGTGGTCATGCTGACATCGCATCTATCCAAGTTAAATGGTTTATTAAAAGAATCAAATTACCACATTTAGATTTCTCGTATAAGACTTTTAATTAAGTGCTTTAGCCCGCGTATACAATGAAAATAACAAAAATCTTGCTCATGACCTGTGTAGTATGTTAATGCTATTGGAAGTATAAATATTTAATTTTAACTATGGCAAAACATGAGCTTCCAACCAAACCAAGCCAACTGTAAACTCCAATGTTGAAAACACACTTAACATTTTTATTATAAAGCTCTGACTTGTATTATGAGTATAAGCCATTGTGCGAAGCTTTTGCTGTGCACTGAGTGAGACTGTCCTACTGTGCTCTGGGAGACAGTCCGGCAACTCTTTTTCAGTATATGACACAATAATTTGATTTGATTTACAACTCATAAACTATTGACAGTATTCAGTGACCAATACACACTGAGAGGAATCTGTATCTGCACACCTGGCTGCTCTATTACTGTACATTTACATAACATATCAAAACACAATGTATAATGTGTATTTGTATATAAAATATCCATCCATCCATCCATTTTCTTCCGCTTATCCGGGGCCGGGTCGCGGGGGCAGCAGTCTAAGCAGGGACTCCCAGACTTCCCTCACCCCGGACACGTCCTCCAGCTCCTCCGGTGGGACCCCAAGGCGTTCCCAGGCAAGCCGAGAGACATAGTCCCTCCAGCGTGTCCTGGGTCTTCCCCGGGGCCTCCTTCCGGTGGGACATGCCCAGAACACCTCCCTAGGGAGGCGTCCAGGAGGCATCCTGAGCAGATGCCCGAGCCACCTCAGCTGGTTCCTCTCAACGTGTAGGAGCAGCGGCTCTACTCCGAGCTCCTCCTGTGTGACCGAGCTCCTCACCCTATCCCTAAGTGTGCGCCCGGCCACTCTGCGGAGGAAGCCCATTTCAGCCGCTTGTATCCGCGATCTTGTCCTTTCGGTCATTACCCAGAGCTCATGACCATAGGTGAGCGTAGGAACGTAGATTGACCGGTAAATCGAGAGCTTTGCCTTTGGGCTCAGCTCCTTCTTTACCACAACGGACCGATACAGCGACCGCATCACTGCAGACGCTGCACCGATCCGCCTGTCAATCTCCCGCTCCATCCTTCCCTCACTCGTGAACAAGACCCCAAGATACTTGAACTCCTCCACTTGGGGCAGAGACTCACCACCCACCCGGAGAGAGCAAACCACCTTTTTCCGGTCGAGAACCATGGCCTCGGATTTGGAGGAGCTGATTCTCATCCCAGCCGCTTCACACTCGGCTGCAAACCGCCCCAGTGCCTGCTGCAGGTCCTGGCTCGAAGAAGCCATCAGGACAACATCATCTGCAAACAGCAGAGATGAAATCCTGTGGTTCCCAGGCCCCCTCCGGCCCCTGGCTGCGCCTAGAAATTCTGTCCATAAATATAATGAACAGAACCGGTGACAAAGGGCACACGAGCCAACAAGGCTCGATAGGACTCCTTCTTCAGCTTGACGGCATCCCTTACTTCCGGTGTCCACCACCGGGTTCGGGGATTGCCGCCGCGACAAGCACCACAGACCTTACGACCACAGCTGCGAGCAGCCGCATCGACAATAGAGGTGGAGAACATGGCCCACTCGGAGTCCATGTCTCCAACCTCCCCCGGGAGCAGGGAGAAGCTCTCCCGGAGGTGGGAGTTGAAGACCCCCTTGACAGAGGGCTCCGCCAGACGTTCCCAGCAGACCCTCACGATGCGCTTGGGCCTGTCAGGTCTGTCCGGCTTCCTCCTCTGCCAGCGGATCCAACTCACCACCAGGTGGTGATCAGTTGACAGCTCAGCCCCTCTCTTCACCCGAGTGTCCAAGACACGCGGTCGGAGGTCAGATGACACGACAACAAAGTCGATCATCGACCTCCGACCTAGAGTGTCCTGGTGCCACGTGCACCGATGGACACCCTTGTGCTCGAACATGGTGTTTGTTATGGACAAGCTGTGACTAGCACAGAAGTCCAATAACAAAACACCGTTCGGGTTCAGATCGGGGAGGCCGTTCCTCCCAATCACGCCCCTCCAAGTGTCACTGTCGTTACCCACATGGGCGTTGAAGTCCCCCAGGAGAACAACGGAGTCCCCGGTTGGTGCACTGTTTAGTACCCCTCCCAGGGACTCCAAGAAGGCCAGGTACTCTGCACTGCTGTTTGGCCCGTAGGCCGACACAACATTGAGAGACCTGTCCCCGACCCGAAGGCGCAGGGACGCGACCCTCTCGTTCACCGGAGTGAACCCCAACACGCAGCGGCTGAGCTGTGGGGCAATGAGCAAGCCCACACCAGCTTGCCGCCGCTCCCCGCGGGCAACGCCAGAGAAATGGAGAGTCCAACCCCTCTCAAGAAGTTGGGTTCCACAGCCCGAGCTGTGCGTGGAGGTGAGGCCGACTATATCTAGCCGGTAACGCTCAACCTCCCGCACAAGCTCAGGCTCCTTCCCCCCCAGCGAGGTGACGTTCCACGTCCCCAGAGCTAGTCTCCATGTCCAGAGATCCGGTCGTCGAGGTCCCCGCCTTCGACTGCCGCCCGGATCTCTCTGCACCCGCCCCGCATGGCTCCTCCCGCAGGTGGTGGGTCCACGGGGAGGACGGCCCCACGTCGTTCCTTCGGACTGGGCCCGACCGGGCCCCGTGGGGAAAGGCCCGGCCACCAGGCGCTCGCTGCCGAGCACCCTCCCCAGGCCTGGCTCCAGGGTGGGGCCCCGGTAACGCCAGTCCGGGCGACGTAACTGGCCTTGATCTTTTTTTTTTCATGTGGGGCTTCTGAACAATTCTATTCAAAACAAGTGGTATGGGTCAAAATAAATATATATTTACAAACCACACACTGCAAATAGTGAACAAACACACACACACTTAAAAATGTCAACAAACACACACTGGAAACTAAGAACACACTGTACATGTGACAGTGTGACAGTCATTCTGCAACAGTGGCACAGTGTTTAGAAGTTGGAGGATCGAGTCCCGCTCAGACTAACTTCTGTCATTGTGTCCTTAGTTCTCTCATTGTGTCCTTAGTTCTCTCATTGTGTCCTTAGGCAAGACACTTCACCCAAGTGTGTGCGTTAATGATTGGTGGTGGTTGGGGGGGGGGGGGGCGCAGATTGGGATTAGCTAATGCTAATGATTACACATAATACACATTTGACCCACAATTAAGTCAATAGCAGAATAAACCACGTTTACCGATCAGGAACAGCATCCAGACCATCAAATCATAAGGTCCCTCTACTCCTCAGTCCACCATGAGATCTTCACTCGGTTCCACGAACCGCTCTGGGTCCGAAATGCCTCTAGTTTAACTTGTACAAACATCCACAGTGTCCTCGGTTGCGTACTTCCTTTGTTTTGTCCGTTTCCTCATGTTTAAAACTCAAAACCGCTGCAAAACAGTGCGTAACAGTGCGCCCGAGGGCAGGCCGTCGGAACGTTAAGGGGTTAAAAAGCACTTAGCATCATTAGCGAGTCTTCACTCCACATCAGCCACAACACTGATAGCGGCACATGAGGACGCCTGTCAATGACGTTGATAAACTGCGCAAATACGTATGTGAATCACATAATTGGCTGGAGCAGCTAGTCACCGGTCACACTCACTGACTCACATGGAAAAATAGTGCAGAATGAATTGTTGCGTGTTTATTTTATTTTCAACTCCGGTTCGATTTTTTTGTGCGCAGCACAGATTTTCTGTGCACGGAGACGGTGTCAGCAGTGTGCAATTGCGCACGCGCGCAGCTTAGAGGGAACAGTGGCCACAAGTATATTTTGATTCAAAATGGCCACCATGTTAGAGATAGGCTGTGGTCCCCATAGATTTTTTTGCTCAGGGTCACATAAAGAATGAGTGTCCCAAATATTGGATTATGACAAAACATTTTTTGTCATTGACTTTTTTGAGGCGTGGCCATGCAAATGTTGACGTAGATAGGGCGTGGTCTTCATTGACTTTTTTGTTCAGTACGTCATAACGGCTGCTTGTACAAAATTTTATTTGTTTACGACATACAACATTTTTCAGCCCTATTTTAACTTTGTGGGAGGTGCTCAAGAGACATTTTTTAAGATACAAGTTTAATCTGCACATCATTATCTCCAGTTCATCAAAATACACAAACGCTCCATTGGGTTCGTCCTGCTCCGACAATTTTTGCAAGAGTTGCAGGGATTTTGAAGCTTTCAAAATGGCTGCTTTGTTAAGAGTTAGTTATGACCACACCCTGAGACTTATGTAAATTATTTTAACATCTTTTGGCCACAGATATGTCCTGATGATGCAGCCTCAGTTTGGAGTCTGTCAGATCAAGGCCTTTTGGACGTCTCAAATTAACCCAATATGGATGACACCCTGTGTGGTTTAGGGAGGGGCAATAATATACTTTTTTTGTCTATCTCCGGATGTTCTATGCACCTGCCAAGTTTTATGTGCCTACAGTGAAAACATAGGCTGCGTCCTCTCCTATATAATGTAATTTAATTTTCCAAAGGGCGCCACTGAGCCATCTTGCAACATAGAGTCTTGGCGACGCTATGTATTCCCAAGTTTGATCCAATATAGCCGACTTCCTGTACAGTTTTTGGGCAAGCCCATAATATAATTTTTGTTATGTCCTGAGTTCATCGAGTTCTAATTTTTGACACTCACTGCCATGTTGGGGTGTGTTTACTACTTGATTTTCACCATTTTCTTTTTTTTTTTTTTCCAAAATTTGTTTATTTGGCATATGCAGAAATTGTACAATGTACATTCACATATCACAAATAGTGAGAAAGTAAAAAAATTATTCTGCACAATTTCCTTTTATAACACAATGATACGCACACAAAAACATAAACACCACACTAACATTCTCCATCCAAATGACAAAAAGGAAAAAAAATGCAGTTACCCGTCCTGACCATGCATATACATACATACACACATAGATACACGTACATATGCATATACATAAATATACATACTGAAGTGAGAACCCATGAACCTAGATGACATAGGAGATGAGGAATTATATCAATAGCTGGATAAATTTGGAGAAAGAAAAAGGACCTCCAGAAAAAAAGGGTTAATCAGGAATAGAAGGGAAGTTAATTTGTTGTACTACTCGGAACAGTGGATGCCATATTTGTGCAAACCTATCAGAGGAGCCGCGAAGTGTCAATCTTATCTTCTCAAGTTTAAGAAAATAGAGTATATCTCTGAGCCACTGTATAAATGATGGAGGCTGTGGGGACTTCCATTTCAATAAAATTACCCTCCTTGCAAGAAGGGTCATATAAGCAAGGGAGTTTCTCTGGGAGTTGGAAAGAGAGAGTGGCCCTACAAAAATCCCAAATAAGGCACTCAAAGGATTTGGGTGAATTTTCTTGTCAATAACACTTGAGATTATTGAAAAAATTTCGGTCCAATAACCATAGAGTCGTGGACATAGCCAGAATGTATGAATAAGGTTTCCCGTTGATTGTTGGCACCGGTCACATATTGGAGAAATATTGGGGTATATTTTGGATAGGCGTGATTTTGTATAATAAACTCGGTGAACAAGTTTACACTGTATAAGACTGTGCCTAGCACAAATGGAAGACTTATGTACTCGTGTTAAAATTCGTGACCACGTCTCATCAGACAGAGTCTCACCAAGATCTCCCTCCCAAAGAGCTCTCACTGAGTCAAGAGAATTTGAGCGAATAGCTGATATCTGATTGTAGATTAACGAAATAGACCCTTTCAAGGGAGAAGTGGGTAAAAGCAAAGAATCAATAGCAGAATCTTCGGGTAAGTTGGGAAATGAAGGGAAATTGCTATTAACAAAACTGCGAACCTGCAGGTATCTGAAAAACTGTTGTTTTGGGAGAGAGAATTTTACAGATAGCTGCTGAAAAGACGCAAATATCTTATCAACAAACAAATCCTTAAAAGTCTGTATTCCAAGACTTGACCAATTCAAAAAGGATTTATCAACAAGAGAAGGAGGGAAGAAATGATTAGCTGCTAAAGGGGCATTGTGTGAATAAATTTGCAAACCAAAGTAACGTCTGAATTGAGCCCAAATCTTAAGTGATATTTTAACAATATGGTTCCTTGAGTACTTTTTAGTAGGGGATTGTATGGGTGAATATAACAGTGCAGCAAGGGACACTGGTTTTACAGAGTTCTTTTCCATAACTAACCAATCTAATAGGGGAGCTGTTTCGGATTGAAGCCAATATTTAAAAAGTCTTATATTGGAGGCCCAATAGTAATACCTAAAATTTGGTAAGGCCATCCCACCCGACATTTTAGGCCTCTGTAGATACTGCTTAGATATTCGAGAAACTTTCTTATCCCAAAGAAATTCGGCCACGAGTGAATCTACCTGAGAGAAAAAGGAGCTGGGCAGAAAAAGGGGAATGCACTGGAATAAGTACAGGAAGCGAGGCAAGACATTCATTTTAACACAGTTAATACGTGCCACTAAGGACAATTTAAGTAAAGACCATCGTTCAAAATCCTCCTTAATTTTCAGCAACAGGGGAGAGAAGTTTGCTTTAAACAAGTCTTCTGGTTTGCGCGTAAACTGAATTCCAAGATATAAAAAACTATCCTGTGCCATTTTAAAAGGTAACCCTTGTGGAGCATTAAGTGGAGAGTTTAATAAAAAGAGCTCACTTTTACTTAAATTAAGTTTGTATCCGGATAACTGCCCAAAGACTGAAAGTAGACGCAAAACCACAGGTACTGACGTAGTTACATCTGAGACATATAAAAGAAGATCATCTGCATATAGTGAAACCTTCGCCTCCAGACCATACCTATGTATGCCTCTGACTTCTGGGTTGGTACGAATAGCGATAGCCAAGGGCTCAATAGCCAAAGCAAAGAGCAGTGGACTAAGAGGACACCCCTGTCTAGTGGAGAGGTGCAGCGAAAAGTATGCAGAACGTGAATGATTGGTCTTAACGGAAGCTAAGGGGTTAGAGTAAAGAAGCTTAATCCAGGTTAAAAAATTATGACCCAGACCAAATCTTTTAACCGTGTGAAACAAGTACGACCACTCCACCCGGTCAAAGGCCTTTTCGGCATCCAGGGAAATTAAGGCTTCCTGTGATTTACTCTCGGAAGGGTTGTAAATTATATTGAAAAGTCTCCTTAAATTGGAGAAAGAGTGTCTATTTTGAATAAAACCAGTTTGATCAGGATTAATAATATCAGACAAGGATGATTCAAGACGCCTAGCTAGAATTTTGGACAAAAGTTTAAAGTCTATATTTAGCAAACTTATAGGGCGATAAGAGGAGCAACAGGGAGGGTCTTTTCCCTTCTTTAGGAGAAGCGAAATGGTGGCTTGATTTAGTGTAGGAGGTAACACACCTTGTGCAAAGGACTCATTATACACGTCCAGTAAAAATGGGACAAGTTTGTCTTTAAACTTTTTATAAAACTCAGATGGGTACCCATCAGGGCCTGGGCACTTCCCACCTTGAAGGGACTGTATCGCTGAGCCAAGTTCCAGTAAGGTAATGGACTTTCCTAATTTATTAGCAGTGTCCTGATTAACTGTAGGGATATTTAATGGTAAAAAGAAATGGTCAAAGTCTTCATCTGTAGGCGTAGTTTCAGATGCATATAGTGACATATAATATGCTTTGAAAGCTTGGTTGATCTGTGAGGGATCAGCTGTAGTTACACCCTGAGTAGTCCGAATTTTGGAAATTTGGCGAGAAGAAGTCACCTGTCGTATCTGATGTGCCAATAATTTACCGGCCTTATCACCATGTTCAAAAAACTGGGCATTAGATTGAAGCAGGAGTTCAGTAGCTCGATGAGTCATGAGAGAATCAAACTCCGCTTGGAGTAGAAGGCGTTCTTTGTAGATATTTGGGCTAGATGAAATTGCAAATAGCGTATCTAATTGCTTGATTTGTTGTCTCAAGTTATTCAACTTTTCACGTCTCAATTTACTCTCATAATGTATGTAAGAAATGATCTCCCCTCTAATAAAAGCCTTTAGGGATTCCCAGAGAAGGGAAGCAGACACCCCTGGAGTTCTGTTGGTGCTAAAAAAAAAAGTCAATCTGCCCAGAGATAAAATTAACAAAGTTGTCATTGGACAATAAACGTACATTAAGCCTCCAAAGTGGCCGTTCAGATAGTGAGGTGCTAAATTTAATGTCCATCAGAAGAGGAGCATGATCAGAAAGAACGAAGGCATCATATCTACACATAGATATAAATGAAAGTAACCGATTATCAACTAAAAATAAATCGATACGCGTAAACGTGTTGTGTACAGATGAAAAGAATGAATATTCCTGTTTTGAGGGATTAAAAAAACGCCACACGTCAGACACTGCAAATTCTTGCACGAGAGACTGAATTGGTTTTGCAGACCGTGAAGGTACAGCTGGTTTTGCTGAAGAACGATCCAGAACAGGGTCAAGCCAACAGTTAAAAGTCCCCACCTAATATTAAATGATAGGTTGACATATCTGGTAGGGTGGAAAATAAACATTTGAAAAAACACTCATCGCCACAGTTGGGTGCATAAACATTGACCAACGCAACATGTAGGTCCTGAAGCAGACCAGTGACAATAACATACCTGCCATTAGGATCTGAGATTATCTGATGGGAAACAAAACAAACAGATTTGTGCAAGAGAATGGCTGTACCTCTAGCCTTGCTGGAGAATGAAGAATGATAGACTTGGCCCACCCAGCTCTTCCTCAGCTTCAAATGATCCCGGTTCCTAAGATGGGTTTCCTGTAGAAAGATGATCTGAGCCCCCAGCTGCTGTAGGTGGTGCAGTACTTTACTACGTTTAATGGGATTATTGAGCCCTTTACAGTTAAAACTGGTAAATCGAAGGTCCTTTCCTACTGAAGACAGCATGATATTAAATCAATTAAGTATATAAACATGGGTTATCATAAAGACTTATCCAGACATTTTGTAGACGGAGTGATGTAAAAGAAAGCTGGTTGGAGATGTGGCTATAAAACACACAGAACAACTTAAAAAAACATGAACAAATCGCAGAAGCATTCCCCCAAACGGAGTGCGCGGTGCCCAATCCCCCCACATGTCCCATAACCTGTCCCTCAAAGGGCACCGGAGGTAGCTTAAACTGACTCCTCCATCTAGAATGTGACAAGAAATATTACACAAAAAGAAAAAAAAATGCACCTTGTTCAACATTTAACATAAGCACCACAAAATTAAATAAGTAAAACAAAACAATAAAGTAATTATAAAGAAAAATAAGATTAAATAAAAAAAATAAAAAAATAAAAATAAAATAAATAATAAAAATAAAATAGAATAAAATAAAATGATATTCTATAAATATGACCATGTGGTTACCAGTACCAAAGTCAGTAAAAATAAGATCTAATATAGCTGTAACTATACAATAGAAGAGCAAAAAAGGACAAATAATTTCTCATGCTACCAACAATAACAATTTAAAAGTATACTAAAACTACTTTAATAAAAATAATATATAAAACAATAATTAAATAAATAGAATAAACAAATAAATAAATAAAAAAAAAATATATATATATATATATAATAGCAACCAATAATAATAAGGGAAATATAGAAAAGGAACTTAAAATATAATTAAACCACCACAAAAAACTAAATTATTAATGTGTATATTCACAATAAACCCAATTTGTAAACCAAGAGTAATTAGGTATATGAAAACACAGAAAGGATCTTTTCAAACCCATAGTGCTGCACCTGTCACCCCTTGCAAAAAGAATCAAACCAGACTTTAGATGGTGTCCGGGGCCACCACAGACTTAACTTGACTTTCAACAAAGTCCATAGCAAGTAATGGGTCCTCAAATCGATGAGTTCGTCCACCAGGGAGGGTAACACGGAGCACAGCCGGAAAAAAAAGTCCAAACTTAACACCTGGACATGAGTGGAGCTCTTTCTTCACTTTAGCAAAGGCGGACCTTTTCTTTGAGACAGTAGCAGTAAAATCCGGAAAGACGGAGACCCTCTTTCCCTGGTAGAGTAGGGGGGCAGACGCTCCAGCCTTACGTAGAATTTCGTTGCGTTGCTGAAACAGGTTGATTCGCGCAATGAAGGGGCGAGGCGGCTCTCCATCCTTCATCTTAGAGCGACTCGTGCGGTGTGCCCGATCCAAAATGGGTTTGTTGTCCAGCCCGAGCAGATCACTTAATAATGTGGCGACAAAATCTGTTGGACGGGTCCCTTCCGCTCCCTCAGGGACCCCCACAATACGTATATTATTCAGCCTCGAGCGTCCCTCTAAATCTTCACACTTCTGCGATAGAAAGTCAACTCGCTCCGCAAGCGATGTCACTGTAGCTTGTAAGCTAGTTAGCTGACTGTCATGATCATTAGCAGATTGCTCAAGGCTTCCAATGATGTCGCTCTGCGCACTTATCTTTGATTCCAAAGCCTCAAGAGCAGCTGTAATCTCTTTCTTAACTACCCCAGAAACAACCTGTTCAAACTCTTTGACAATATCCGCACGCATATTCTTCATCATTACCTCCATGCGCGTTAGCAGACGCTCGTTAGCGTCACGCTCAGAGTCGGCTTCTGGCTCAGGTGAGAGTGGGGGCTTGGCGCGGCCTGTTCTCGTAGTTTCGGTTTTTCCCCGGGTTTCCATAATTCTGCAAAAAACCTTCAGCTGACTGAACACGGGTTGATTGTGGATGGTAATTGCAAATAACGGTGGTTATTAGAAGATAATAAGGTGCAAAATATAATCGAAATGTCACATTCCCGCGGAGCTACTGCGGACACGTCCTACATGGTCGGCGCTCGCTCCACTCTACGATTTTCACCATTTTCTCCATTTTCTGCGCTCCGGGCGTGGTTTTAATGAGTCCCTCACTGGGACGTCATCCCAGGCTTGGGCCTAATAATAATAATGGAATTTTTTTCCCCCACCCATTATTTTTCTCCCAAACCATAACAGCTACAGTCATGTGACTTTCTCACATTGTGTCCCATCACAAGTGAGGCCCCTGTGAATTTTTTCACAAGTCCACAACAAATTGATTGTCTTCTATGAAATTTTGAAAATGAAATTTGAAGATGGTTCTAGAGATCCATTTTCTGAAAGACCGCCTTGATTTGAATATCACTGCATTCAGGTCACAAATTTGCATAAACATTGTACCGTAAATTTCGGATTATAAGCCGCTACTTTTTTTCCACGCTTTGAACCCTGCGGCTTTTACAGCAGTGCGGCTTATATATGGAATTTTACTGGATAACGGACCCTGGGGGGCGCTCTCTAGCTGTAAACGTAAAAGTGAGACAGACGTGGGGAAAGATTCTGCTCTGAAGAATTCACTAGTTTTGATTTTGAACGATCATTTTGCGCATCATGAAATGGATATGATGCAGTTTTTAAGATAAAGAAACAGAAAGGAAACAGAGCAGGGGTCGGCCTTTAACACGCAAAGAGCCATTTGGACCCACTTTCCACATAAAATAAAACACTGGGAGCCGCAAATACTTTTTGACATCTAAAATGAAGATAACACTGTATAATAACAATAATGTAACGGAATAATGTAGGTTTTACTTTCACGGACAAGCCTTCTACACGTTGCAGATAAATATGGCAAAAACAACTTAAGTGCATTAAAAAAATACAACTCACCAAACCGCTGCATCATGCATCGCGCTGATTATGTGATTATGTCTACTCTACTCCGCAGTTTCTTTAAAAAAACAACAACAAAAAAACTCGTAGCGTATCGTTTAATCCCAGGTGCTTATTCTCCATGTGCCAAAGCAGTTTTGAAGGTTTCATTGCCTTATTTGCTTTTCCCGTATGTTACGCAGAGCGGACTCTGTGCGTGAGTCACCTGTAGTGACAAACCCAGATTTTAAGTAGGCATTGTCTGTTAAATTTATCTTTCTTTTTCTTGGAGGTCGTAGTCTCTTCTTCTGGCTCCTCAGTTGTCCTTTTCCCCTTTGTTAAAAAGATCTCCAAAGACTTTTGTTTTGGCTCATTTTCACTCGCTTGTGGCTCTACTTTTGTGCGTCGTGTCTGATGTGTTATACGTGATACGTCACCGCGGAGACAAGAGCAGATAATAAACTTGCTACTACATCAAATAGATTTCTGTGGCGATTTCCAGCAGGATTTTCATGATACATCTACGGACGAGCTTATTAGTGTGTCATTAGGGACGGGCCAAAGTTGCTCCTGACCCCTGTGCGCACAGCGTCTGAAAATCAGGGCTCTTTACGCAGGACTGTGAGCTGTGTCTGTGTCAGTTCCCAAGCCACGCAGAGCCGCAGTATGAGGCGGAAAGAGGCGCATACGGCTCCGGAGCCGCGAGTTGCCGACCCCTGAAATAGAGCCACTGCACGTAAGCTCGACATCAATGAATCCAACTCGGTCAATGTAAAAAGACGACAAAAGTTTTCAGAGGAAATAAAAGCAGATTTTCCGTGTTGGTGCAGCTTTATTTTATAAACCTGCAGATGTGTTCATCCCGTGTTGTTGTCGTGTTGGTGCCAATTTTCAGGCACAGTTTAAAAAAAAGCGTGTCGGTGCACCGTCTTTCTGTGTAAATGTCTCATGTTACAATATGAAAACCTGCGGCTTTTATTCAGGTGCGGCTTATATATGTACAAAATTGATTTTCTCTTCAAATTTAGCTGGTGCGGCTTATATCAAGGTGCGCTCTGTAGTCCGAAATTTACGGTACTAGCTTTTTCCCAACTAAAAATGTGTGGAAGAGAAATATTTTTTGGAAATATTCAAAAAATTGCGATTTAGTTGAAAAGTCACCATGACCACACCCAAAGTCATATTCAAAATGCAATTGATTATCTTTATTTGCACCGGGGTTTAGTGGGATTTGGCCAAATCTGAAGTGTTTGTGATGAAAACTGTGCGAGGACATGTTCTTAATGCGAGGGTGTGCGCTTTTGTCATTTCCGGATTTGATTCAATATGACCAACTTCCTTTACCTTTTAGGGTGGGGCCATAATATAATTTTTGTCATGTCCTGACATGTTCTATTTTTCAATATGAGTTTCAGATTTTTACGTTAATTTTTTTCCGAGTCGGGCTCCCATTGGCCCAATGAAAATGAATGGGGGGGCTACCGAGTCTTCTTTCGTTATTTTTTCTCAGGGTCCTTTGTGACAATTATAGCTCATCAAGTTCAAATTTTTTATACCACTCACTGCCATGTCGGGTGTGTTTACTACTTGGTTTTTGCCGTTGTCCCAGACTCAGGCCTAATAAAGCCGCACGCAGCGATAACGGCCCTCATTATGCCTTGTGACAACAGGGTTCACGCCACAACGAAGATCCTGCCTTTCATTCCCAATTACACCGCCCCTGCTCCCAATAAAGCATCTATGTAATACTATTCATTACTTGTGTTGACATGTTCTATGTTTGCACCAAATTTCATTTGTCTATGATCAAAAAGGTCTCTCATTGCTGTAATGTATTTTGATTTTTGAGGTGGCGCTATTGAGTCGTTTTGATACTAAAATAATACATTTTTAACTAACCTTCAATTTCGGGTCAAAAAACATTGACTTTACGTTAATGTTCAGTGGGTCAAAAATGCCCCTCCCCCAAAATCATCGTCAGTGTAATACTACGCCATTCATTCCAAAGAGACCATTTATGACATTGTCACGCCTGCACGGTTGGAAATAGAGGTATGTCATCCTTGACATTTTTGTTCAGTGTGATGAGTGGAATATGTGTACCAAATTTCAATGGTCTGTGATAAGCAATTTTTTTTTCATCCAGTTAAGCAAAACCCATGGATTTCAATGAGAAACGTTGCAAATAAAGGTATAAAGGCTTATTGGCTTTTTTGTTCAGTATGGGAATAGGGATGTCCATGCCAAATTCCAAAAGTTTGCGACAAAGTAATTTTTTTGGGTCCCATTCAAAATTTCAAGGTGGCGCTGTGGAGCAATGACTGACCAATGTAAATTGGTCAGTCATTGCGTTCAGATCAAGATTTTGAACAAAACCTTTATTAATGCTGGGAAATAGGACACTGCATGTTTGAGTTACGCGTGATTTAATACTTCAAAAAATTATTTTTTTTCTTTGCAGGCTGGCCACACCAACACATTACGATTTGGCAAAATTCAAAAGAGTCGCCTATAATCCCACATCTAATTTTTTTGCCCATAAAAATAATACATTTTTCACCAAGCTTGAATTTTGAGTCCAATAAAATTTACTTTTCTTTAACATTTAGCAGTTCAAAAATTGCTTCAATCTGGAAAGAATAATAATATCCATCCATCCATCCATCCATTTTCTTCCGCTTATCCGGGGCCGGGTCGCGGGGGCAGCAGTCTAAGCAGGGACTCCCAGACTTCCCTCACCCCGGACACATCCTCCAGCTCCTCCGGTGGGACCCCAAGGCGTTCCCAGGCCAGCCGAGAGACATAGTCCCTCCAGCGTGTCCTGGGTCTTCCCCGGGGCCTCCTCCCGGTGGGACATGCCCAGAACACCTCCCTAGGGAGGCGTCCAGGAGGCATCCTGAGCAGATGCCCGAGCCACCTCAGCTGGTTCCTCTCAACGTGCAGGAGCAGCGGCTCTACTCCGAGCTCCTCCCGTGTGACGAGCTCCTCACCCTATCCCTAAGGGTGCGCCCGGCCACTCTGCGGAGGAAGCCCATTTCAGCCGCTTGTATCCGCGATCTTGTCCTTTCGGTCATTACCCAGAGCTCATGACCATAGGTGAGGGTAGGAACGTAGATTGACCGGTAAATCGAGAGCTTCGCCTTCCGGCTCAGCTCCTTCTTTACCACAACGGACCGATACAGCGTCCGCATCACTGCAGACGCTGCACCAATCTGCCTGTCAATCTCACGCTCCATCCTTCCCTCACTCGTGAACAAGACCCCGAGATACTTGAACTCCTCCACTTGGGGCAGAGACTCACCACCCACCCGGAGAGAGCAAACCACCTTTTTCCGGTCGAGAACCATGGCCTCGGATTTGGAGGAGCTGATTCTCATCCCGGCCGCTTCACACTCGGCTGCAAACCGCCCCAGTGCGTGCTGCAGGTCCTGGCTCGAAGAAGCCATCAGGACAACATCATCTGCAAACAGCAGAGATGAAATCCTGTGGTTCCCAAACCAGGCCCCCTCCGGCCCCTGGCTGCGCCTAGAAATTCTGTCCATAAATATAATGAACAGAACCGGTGACAAAGGGCAGCCCTGGCGGAGGCCAACATACACTGGGAACAGGTCTGACTTACTGCCGGCAATGCGAACACAGCTCCTGCTCCGGTCATACAGGGACCGGACAGCCCTTAGCAAAGAGCCCCGGACCCCATACTCCCAGAGCACCCCCCAAAGGACACCACGAGGGACACGGTCGAATGCCTTCTCCAGATCCACAAAACACATGTGGACTGGTTGGGCATACTCCCATGAGCCCTCGAGGACCCGATGGAGAGTATAGAGCTGGTCCAGTGTTCCACGACCAGGACGAAAACCACACTGCTCCTCCTGAATAATAATAATAATGGAATTTTTTTTCCACCCATTATTTTTCTCATAAACCATAAAAGCTGCAGTCATGTGACTTTCTCACATTGTGCCCCATCCCAAAGAAGGGTCAGGCCCCATTGGCCTAATGAAAATCAAAGTTCGAGGGTGCACTACCGAGTCGTCTTGTTATTTTTTCTTGTGGTCTTCGGTGACAATTAGAACTTATCCATTTCTAATTTTTGATACCACTCACTGCCATGTCGAGGCGTGTTTACTACTTGATTTTTGCCATTTTCCGGGCTCCGGACACGGTTTTAATGAGTCCCTTGCCAGAACATTGTGCCAGGCTCGGGCCTAATAATAATCTTTTTTTTCATTTTTTCACGGAAAAAAATACGATATAAACGAATGACGGGACTTTGTCACATTGATCCCCGTTATGAAGAAGCGTAATTTGAAGCGAGCATAATAGAGCCATCTTAAATGATAGAACATGTAATTAGTCAAGCTCAGAAATGTGCAGGCATGCTTTATTGGATCCATTCAGATTTTACAATGTTTATGAAAGATAGAATTTTTTAAAATTTTTCCAACAATTGACGGTTTGTTTAAAAATCACCATGACCATGCCCAACATTTTGTTTAAATTCTTATTTAAAATTGTATGTCTTTTGGCCTAGCTCGAAGTGTTTTAGATGAAAACTGTTTCAGGAAATGTAAAAAGATTACGATGATTGATTTTGTCAATTGTTTGATGTTGTTTGATCCAATATGGCCGACTTCCTGTAGGGTTTAGTGCGGGGCCATAATATAATTTTTTACATGTCCTGACGTGACCTATTTTTGATACCAAGTGTCGTTTATCCGTGATGACATTTTTTCTGGGCCGGGCTCAGTGTTCTTGCACTAGAGCAGTGGTTCTTTACCTTGTTGGAGGTACTGAACCCCACCAGTTTCATATGCACATTCACCGAATCCTTCTTTATTGAAAAATAAAATATGATTTTTTTTCAATTTCAAGACACATGTATATTTTACTGGTGCACAAAATGAACCATGCATTAACACCACTGTGTTCAAAGAATAAAACCAATACATTGCATGAACATGCATACCGTTTCGCAAAGACATGACCTTTTTTAATACTACCACATGGAAATTATTAAAATTTTTAACCTTATGTATTCCAATAATGAACTTACTGTATTTTATTGTATTTTTTAACATTTTAACACACACCGTAACTCCACAACCAACTGTGCTTTCATGTAAATTCATGTCAAAGCAGAGGCATGGGGCTCTTTAAATATGTCACTGTCATTACGGTACATTTGCTTCCGTGGTCCCTCGAAGATGTCCAATCAGAGCGCAGTTGTCGCCGGGATCCTCCCAGTCAATGCCGGGGTATCACTCTGGTGAATTAAGACACAGCATGAGACACGGCCAAAGTGCCCTTAAACGCTTGCTGTGTTCGAACGGCGCATTAAAGTCGGGCGGGTACTTCGATAGGCACAAGGGTGCATTTGTCAAATTGGGACACGGCCAGCTTCTGGAGACGCTCGCAGTCCTCAAATCATATGAGTCGGGTACGTGTCTTGATCTCCGCCGAACCCCTGAGACTGACTCACCGAACATCTAGGGTTCGATGTAACCCAGGTTAAAAAACACTGCACTAGAGTGAGGCAGACGAGTCGCTCTCCTCACACATTTGTGCTCGGACCCTAATAATAATAGTACTAATATAATCATTTTTTCTATTTTTTACGGCTAAACTATAAATGTTAGAATTATGTGATTTTGCCACATTGTTCCCCGTTATGAAGAGCCTCTGTAAATTCTTTCCCAAGTCCATGACAAATAGATTGACTTTTAGAGAGCCATCTTAAAAGATAGAGCCTTAATTTGCATGTTACTACATCCAGCCCAGTAATGTTCATGTGGCTTCATTAAAATCTGACGTTTGAGAAACCTAGAATTTTTTTAATTTTTTCACAACAAAAAAATCAAATCAATCAAAAAAAATCACCATGACCATGCCCAACATTTTAGTTAAAATGTAATTGATAACCTTTTATTTATTTATAGGGTTTAGGGCAGGGCCATCATAGTATTTTTTTCATGTAACCTATTTTTTTAAAGTTTTGTTTGTCTACGATGACATTTGTCTGGGCTCCCATTGGTGTAGTTTAAATCGAATTTTTGAGGTGGTACTACTGACCCATCTTTCAATATTTTTTCTCAGGGTCTTCACTCAAAATTAGAGCTCACTTAACTATAATTTTCAATACCACTTGCACATTGTTGTTTACTGCTTGACTTTTTTACATTTTCCCCAAAATTGTACAATTAAAATAGGGCTTTCGCATTAGTGCGAGCCAGACATGTCACTGACTCACCCTGCTTGCACATTTGTGCTTGGGCCTTAATTATCAGTACACACATTACACATTGAAAGTCTATTCAACTTTGAGGATTATAGTAAGAACTTCTGATTAAAAGTCATTTGGACTGGTAAAAGAAGCTACTTTCATCTCTGCTGCTGTTGTTTTCTAGTGCTGCTGGTTCTGTGGTGAGCCCAAAGGAAGCAGATGTCCCAGACTGTGAGAAAAAAAGGACTCTTCCCAGTAGCTCCAGCAGTACTGCTATGTCAGCCAGCCCCCTGTCAAGCCTTCGGCCCAAACCATCCCCACGCTGCTTTAGGACCATAGAGATGGTGAGACATCACACACATATCCATATGACATGAATAACACGGGAGACATGAAAAGGAAACAAATGAAATTGTTTACTAAACAAATTCCGTATCCCTCCTTTTTTCATACTCTGCAGGAGTCGAATGATGCCTGCATTTCATGTCTTGGTATTTGGGAAATGCACTGTTCTGACAGGGCAGGGCCACCACACCTGATACAATATGAATGTAGTCTGTGACGGTTCACTATTCCATCAGTGTTGTGGTCAGACCCACGTTGAAGTGTGTTCCAGAATATACACATGTGGACAAAATTGTTGGTAAGAAAAACTCACAGTGGTCACAGAAATAACTGACAAAAGTAATAATAAATAAAAAATTCTATGAAATTTAACCAATGAAAGTCAGTCATTGCTTTTCAACCATGCTTCAACAGAATTACTTAAATAAATTTACTCATGAAACAGGCCTGGACAAAAATGATGGTACCCCCTAGAAAAGACTGAAAATAATGTGACCAAAGGGGGACATGTTAATCCAAGATGTGTCCACTAATTAGCATCACAGGTGTCTACAATCTTGTAATCAGTCAGCGTGCTTATATATAGGGCTACAGGTAGTCACTGTGCTGTTTGGTGACATAGTGTGTACCATTCTCAGCATGGACCAGAGGAAGCAAAGGAAAGAGTTGTCTCAGGAGATTAGAAAGAAAATTATAGCCAAGCATGTTAAAGGTAAAGGCCATAAAACCATCTCCAAGCAGCTTGATGTTCTTGTGACAGTTGCAAATATTATTCAGAAATTGAACATCCATGGGACTGTAGCCAACCTCCCTGGACGTAGCCGCAGGAGGAAAATTCATGACAAATCAAAGAGACGGATAATACAAATGGTAACAAAAGAGCCCAGAAAAAGTTCTAAACAGATCAAAGGTGAACTTCAAGCTCAAGGAATATCAGTGTCGGCTCGCACCATCCGTCGTTGTTTGAGCCAAAGTGGACTTAATGGGAGACGACCAAGGAGGACATCATTGTTGAAAACAAATAATAAAAAAGCCAGATTGGAATTTGCCAAATTGCATGTTGACAAGCCACAAAGCTTCTGGGAGAATGTCCTATGGACAGATGAGACAAAAATTGAACTTTTTGCCAAGGCACATCAGCTCTATGTTCACAGACAGAAAAATGAAGCATATCAAAAAAAGAACACTGTCCCTACTGTGAGGAGGCTCTGTTATGTTCTGGGGCTGCTTTGCTTCATCTGGCACAGGATGTCTTGAATCTGTGCAGGGTACAATGACATCTCAAGACTATCAAGGGATTCTAGAGAGAAATGTGCTGGCCAGTGTCAGAAAGCTTGGTCTCAGTCGCAGTTCATAGGTCTTGCTATAGGACGATGACCGAAACCACACAGCTAAAAACACCAAAGAATGGCAAAGAGGAAACCATTGGACTATTTTAAAGTGGCCTTCTATGAGCCCTGACCTAAATCCTATTGAGCATCTTTGGAAGGAGCTGAAACATGCCGTCTGGAAAAGGTACCCTTCAAACCTGAGACAACTGGAGCAGTTTCCTCACGAGGAGTGGGCCAAAATACCTGCTGAGAGGTGCAGAAGTCTCATTGACAGTTACAGGAATCGTTTGATTGCAGTGAGTGCTCAAAAGGTTGTGCAACAAAATATTAAGTTAAGGGTACCATCATTTTGGTCCAGGCCTGTTTCATGAGTATATTTTTTTTAAATAATTCTGTTGAAGCATGGTTGAAAAGCAATGTCTCACTTTCACTGGTTAAATTTTATAGAATTTTATGTATTATTGCTTTTGTCAGATTCAAGTTATTTCTGTGACTATTGTGAGTTTTTCTTTCATTAACCGACGACGGCATCAACAGTTTTGTCCACGTGTGTATAAAGTGTGCCTGGGATCCAGAATAATCACTTCTTCAGTACTTTATGAAGATGTGAGACTGGTCACCAGTGAATCTCCCCAACTTCAGATTGGTGTCATTGACATGTGGATTAGCCAATCAGAGTATGGACTGTCTCTAACAAAACAAATATGGGAAAAAAGATTGGAAAAAGTATCAGAGGACTGAAAAACATTGCCGATTTCTGCAGAGTTAATGAGTGAAGCATTAAAATCTGTTAATACAAAACATTAGTAGGACATTAAAAGTCACATTGTGTTTTTGTAGATTCAAACTCCATTGTACCATGCCCCTGAGCTGCCCTGCCCTGGTCACTTACTCATGACCATATCTGCCATTGGAGAAGATGGAACCATTTATGCCCGCACCCCAAATGCAGGTAAGCAACTTGGCCCTTCAGCGCTGCCTCATCCAGAGATCTTTCTTCTGCTTTTGCACTTACTATGAATATTTATGACAAGGCAGGCAAGTTTATTTGTATAGCACAATTCATACACAAAGTAATTCAAAGTGTTTTACAGAATAAGAAAGACATTAAAATCTCACAAATCAAAACATAAATAATCACAAATAATCATCATAAAATTACCATTAAAACAGAAGAGTGCAGAATAAAAGCCTTACAGTCATATGTGCAGCTAAAACTGAACTGTTTTGAGCCTTGATTTAACCCCTTACCATTCCGGGTCATTTCGGTGAAATTGCCTTTGTTCTGACCTCTCCAAATTAAAATGATAACCATTATTGAACCCTCAGCAATATATACACAAGTTTGGGGTCTTTTTAAAGGAAATACCCTATAGTTTTACCCACAAATGTAAGTATCATTGTAAGTATGTCTGCTAAATATTTATACACTTTGGAACACACATAAAATAATTTTTCTCATCCTCGCCTACATTTTTTTGTTAAAATGAAGGCGTAGAAAGTTGCAGCAGGTAGCTGGGGACAAAAATACAATATATCTCAACTAAAAATATTGTTGATCACTCACATTTCAAATTTGAGGTCAATATCTATAAAAATGAGATTTTTACACTAATTTTATCATCAGTAAGTCCAGGCCTCTCAAAACCTATCCAAATGAAGACATTTGGAGAACATTTGGAAAAAATGCGATAACTTTTGAATGCTTCAACCCACAGACCTCAATGAGGGCTCTACTAAAAGCTCACACTTAGAGGAATCTTTATTTGCACACCTAGCTGCTATTACTGATGTACATTTATATAGCATATCAAAACACAATATAAAATGTATATTTGTATATAAGATATTGTCAAAACAAGTGGTATGGGTCAAAATAATATATTTACAAACCACACACTGCAAACAGTGAACAAACACACACATACGTCAAAATGTAAACAAACACACGTTGCAAACTGAAAACACTGTACATGATTATCACTGTGTGAGTCATTATTCGACAGTGGCTCAGTGGTTAGAGCGTTGGAAGATCGAGTCCCACTCAAAACATAAAGTCCTCCACTCCTGAGTCTATCATGACATCTTCACTCGGTTCCACGAATTGCTCCAGGCCTGTCTCATCTTCAGGAAGACTGTTCCAGGTTTTAACTGCATAAAACTGAAACGCTGATTCCCCATGTTTAGTCCTGACTCTGGGCAGTGGGCACCAGCAGGAGGCCGGTCCCTGAAGTCCTCAGAGTGTGAGATGTTTCATATGGCACTAATATATCGGAGATGTACTTTGGTGCTAGGCTTGTACACAAGCAGAACTGCTTTAAAGTCTATTATTTGAGTTACAGGAAGCCAGTGCAGAGACCTGAGCACAGGACTAATTTGGAGAGGCCAGTGAGCAGGCCGTTACAGTAGTCTAACCAACTGGAGACAAATGCAGGGATAAGTCTCTCTAAGTCTGGCTTTGACAGTATACCTTTGATTTTTGCAATGTTTTTAGGTGGTAAAAAGTTGCAGATGTTATTGATTTGATGTGGCTGTTAAAATTCAAGTCTGAGTCCATTATTACTCCTAGATTTCTAGCCTGATTTAAAGGTTTTAGAGAGACTGGAGGTGACTGCTGACACGTTCTGTATGTTTCTGTGGGCCAAAGACTGTGACTTCAGTCTTATCTGAGTTTAGCTAAAGAAAGTTGTTTTGTATTGCAGTGGTAGATCTATATCTCACCACTGAATATGGACCAGTGGATTTACTCTGAGTGTCATGTGCATAATTTTGGTAGGCCACATTATTGCTGCAATTAGGCCAGTTAATATGTAGCATGTAGAGATTGAACAGGGGTCCCAGGATAGGGGCCCCCTGGGGCATCCCACAGGTCAAGGACATTGAATTTCAACAAAGTACTCCCTGTTAGATAGGACTTGAACCAGTTTAATGCCATACCAGAGATGCCCATCCAGTCCTCTAGTCTCTGTAAGAGGGTCCCATGATCCACAGTGTCAAAGGCAACACTCAGATTTGACAGGATCAAGGACTGAGACTTTGCCTGCATCAGTGTTCAGGCGGATGTCATTTGTCACCTTGATAAGAGCAGTCTCAGTGTTGTGCTGGAGTCTAAAACCTGATTGGAAAACACCGAAGGAGTTGTTAATTTGGAGAAAGTTAATAAGCTGTTGATAAACAGCTTTTTCAAGGACTTTGCCTAAAAACTGCAGATTTGAGATTGGTGGGTAATTGTTCAATATTGTGGCATCAAGACTGCTCTTCTTTAGGAGAGGCTTGATAACCCCAGTTTATGAAGCTCTTGGGAATCTTCCAGATTGAAGTGACATCTTAACTATGCAAGCGTGTGGTGACAGCAAACTGTTGAGCACAAACTTTAGAAATTTGGTGAGTAAAACATCGAGGCATCATGTAGATGAACTCAGACTGGTAACGATCTCTTGGACAGTTTTGTCAGTTACAGCTGTAAAGTGAGTCAGCACTAAGTGTCTAGGTGGGCGCTGGGTTGTTATTTGTTTTGTGGAATTGATGGCGTTTTTAATGCCCTTGTCAACCTTGTCATTAAAGAATACTGCAAACTCATTGCACTTAGATGTGGAAATTAGTTCTAATGGCAGCGGAGCTGGAGGGATTGCTAATCTGTTTACTGTTGCAAACAGGACACGAGAGTTGTTACTGCAACTTCCAAAAATGTCAGAAAAATACCTTTCCCTTGTTCTACATAAAGTGTGGTTGTACCTGTGCACCTTTTCCCTCATAATGAACCTGGAGTTTTGACTTGCGCCATTCCTGATCAGCCCTCCGGCATTCCCTTTTTCCGGCATTCCCTTTTCTGTGCCCTGACTGAGTCATCATTCCTCCATGGCACTTTCTGCTTATCTTTAACCATTTTAACCTTGATTGGGGCATTTTCCAAGTATATCATTTCCATGAACAGTGCACCTGTGTTATCATTTATGTCTCTCCTTCGAACAACTGCTGGACCAGCCGCTGGTTTTGGAATAAGAGACAGGTCAAAAAAGACACAGAAATGATCAGATAGAACATCCAACACATTGACATTTGAAATATTTACTACTTTTGTGATGAGCAGGTCCAGAGTGTGCCCACTGTGGTGGGTGAGCTGGCTGACATGCTCAGTTAGAGTAAAGCAGGGGTGTCAATCATGCGGCCCGGGGGCCACATCCAGTCCGCCTACAGACTTGATCAGCTGATTTGTAATAAAAATACACTCAGCAAAAATTGAATTTTTTATTTATTTATTTTTCTGATTGCTAGCAAAATAGCATCATCTTCGAAACCGTAATAATGAACCTTAATAAAACAAAGCTGCACTCAAAGCTAGTACACAAGCACTTAAATAACATTTTGAAATTGGCAGCTACTCAGGATAATGATGCTTGATATTGATGCTCTTGTGCAGGCTAAAAGATGCCAAGTTTCTGGATCAAAAACAAAGCATGACTAAATCCTGTAAAATAAAAAGGTAAAATGCTGATGATTTTAGGTCTGGATCTTTTTTTGTTTGTTTTTATGTGCAGAATGTTGAGTTCAAATCATTTCTGTATTAATCTGCACATGCTCTGATAAAATCTAAATGTTTTGTTGTTTTTTTTCAAAATTACTGTATTGAGTTGTACTGCACAAAAATGAGACGGTTTCAGGTTGTTCTTAATATTTTATAAAGGAACAGTCCTCTTCAATAAAAATATTTTACATGTTTCTCTGCACAAATGTTTCTACTTATTGCTAGTATTTATGTTGTGAATTTTCTGGTCCGGCCCCCTTGAGATCAAATTAAGTCGTATGTGGCCCCCAGACCAAGATGAGTTTGACACCCCTGGACTAAAGGTTTCAAGGACAGAACTGAGCTCTTTAGCGTTTCTGTCAAACACATTATCAACATGTACTATGTACTGTACTGTACTGTATTAAAATCACCTGTAATGACTAAACCATCAAAGTCAGTGCATACGACTCAATGCATCTCGGTAAAATCAATAAAACTCAGACAGTGTTGGGGAGGTTTGTATATGACTAAGTAGAGTATGGAGAGTGAATGTTTTAGCCCCATTTTAAAGGAAACTCAAAATATGAAAACACCCCAAATGACAACCTGTGAGTGACCAGATAATCTCTAAAAAATGCACACACACCTTCACCCGTTTTGTTTACTCGTGTTTCATATTCAAATTTGAAGTTGGGTGGAGTTGATTCCACTAGAATTGCGTTACCTGTGTTTTTGTTGAGCGATGTTTTGATTAAAAACATATAAAGTCAAGATTAAAAGAAGAGATAAAACCGTTAATTAAAAAGGACTTGTTACATAAAGATCTGACATTGAGCACAGCAAGTTTCAGATTAGTTTTCTGTACGGTTGGATGTTATCTTCTTACGGGGAATGTGAACTAAATTTCTCTGTCCAAATGTACTGTTAATCAGTCAACGTGGTGTAAGTGTAGATATAGCTCCACCACAGGGCCTCAACATATTATCTTTATCATGACTGTATTTCCTGAGAGAGCAGAGGCCCTGTGTGTCCCAGCTCTTGGTGATAACAGCTCTAGGGGAAGACAGGAAAGGGTGAGTAGGGGAAAGTTTGGGTGAGGGACCAGGTGAGGGCAGAGGAGGTGGAGCAGGGGAGAGTTTGGGTGAGGGCCCTAGGGGAAGTGATGCTGGAAATTGATCCTTCATTTGGGAAGGTGGTGGTGCTGCTCATGTGTTCTCTGGGGGAAGTGGTGGTGCTGATGAATCCTTTGCTGGGGGAGATGTTTGTGTTTCTGGTGGTGACTCCTTTGCTGGGGTAGGTGGTTGTGGTAGTTGTGGTGCTGCAAGTGGTGCTGACACATTGGCTTGGTCTCTGGCTGGCGCACCAGGAATGCTTCTCTCATTCCTTTTTTCTCTCATTGGCCCAGGACCCCCTGTCCAGGCCGGTGCCTCAGAGCGTGGAGGAGGTTATCCGTCAGCACTCTCACTCCACCTCTGCTCAGTTACGGGCCATTTCCCTTGAACAAGTCCTCTCGTTTCCAGAACAGATCAAAGTTCTCAATGTAGTGCAGTCCTCTGGCTGCACATGTGTTGAACAGCCATGTGTACAGCTGAAGCAGCCGGGTAAATTTGTTTATCTTCCTTCTGTTTATGCTAGGAAGAGGTCTACTGATGAAAGTCTTAACCTCCACTTTATCAAGCTCCTCAAATCCCTTTTCAGTCCGTTTGATTCCGGTGTCTACACCCACGTGCACAATCAGCTGTTTAACTCCTTGGTGTGTTGACAAAACGTTTAGGAAGAGTTTTGTAATCTCAGAAACCGTGTGAATGGGATACGAGCAAGTTTGGATTCCTCTGGGGCTCACATCTCTGATAGCACTGTCTCCTAGCAGCAGCGTATGGCTATGATAGGTTAAATGTAGGAGTTTTAGAACCTACGATATACCACGTGAGTCACACACACTGACGTGAGTGTGGAGCCCAATGTGTCACTCAAGTCTAGGAGTTGGATCCACTCAATAAGAAATCAAGTCTGCTGTGTGGGACAATTTTAGGTATCCTTGGCTAACTCAGAGTGTTATATCATCTAACATTTGACTATATTCAATATGTAAATATTGTCAGATGTTAACTATATTGTGAAATGGCAGCTAATATCTAACACATCTTCTAGATGATTATCCACCACAATTTGTCCAAGTAAAATAAAGTGTTCAGTTCAGCAGGAGGCCTGAGGGCCGAAAACAATATAAATTGGACTCCCCTGTTCAACTGTAGAATAACAATAAAAATGTTCAGGGTTACAGAAAGAGCTGGAAGCCTATTGTTTATAACTGTGTGCAGAGCGACAGTTGGAACAGCTGAAGAAGATGATCCAGCAGAGCATGAAGTTTAATCCATGTCAGAAAAACTACACGTGGAAGAGCGTTGAGGGCTGTGTCATCTATGGACCTGACATGCTCTGGCACAGAGGGCAGCGGCTGGAGGTGCTGGGAGGCCACGTCAAGGTACAAGACAACTACACAAGACTACACATGACCCTTTCCAAATGTAGCCATATTGCATTTGTGTGCACAAAACTAAGTCCATACTTGTGCATTAGTACTCTATGAAAGCAAACATGATACTGGTATGATGCTGGTCTGATATTGGTATTGGGCCTTTACAGGTTCAGTACATTGACTATGGGCATGTGGAGAGCATCCCTGTGGTGCATGTTCACCCCAGGCTGCTGTGTGAGGATGTGCCTCAGCTGTGTGTGCCCTTCCAGCTTCATGGCATCGCACCGGTAAGACCCAGTGGACCACAAACCAATCCCACATCAAGATGCCCTGTTAACTGTTCCTGCCTTGTGTGCAGGTGGGAGGGAGCTGGCAGAGAGAGGCTGTGGCTCTTCTCTCAGAGTTGTTGCTGAACCGCTGTGTGGATGTGCACATTTTGGTAAAAATTTTGTCTTAAGCTTAAATCCCTTAGTACTTGTTTGTGTCCACAGTAAACATAAGGTGTACTGCGTGTGATGTGCAGGAGCTACCCACAGACCCCCGAGGACCTCTGACTGTACAGGTGTTTGTGGACGGCCTCAGCCTCAGCACCATCCTGAGTGAAAACAACCACGGCTCCCTGGAGTATATGGCCCTGCCTTCCCAGGTCACGTGTGGGGGGTCAGGGCCATATGGGATGGGGGATGGGATGTGGGATGGGAGGGGAGGGGCCTTCATGTTTGTAGTGTTTGAGTAATTTTTAAAAGATGTGTGAGTGGGGGAGTTACTCAGCTGTCATGGTAACACTATATAATCTGTAGCTGTGGTTCGAGGTCAAGAAAACCATACTGTCAAATGGTGTATATAGGTTTAGTCAAGAAGGTTGGATGAAAACTTCATCACACAATACAGGTACTACTTTGCTATTAATAACTGTACATAGGTTAGGTTAAAACATTAGAGTAAACTACAAGAACAGTAGATGATGAACCAGAGTGAAGCTTTACTGTAACTTTACATATACATATCTGCTTGAGCTTTACAAAGTACTAAGAGCCGTGTGCTCCACAGGCAACCTTTGGTATTTCAGCACCAGCTTTCCTGGACGACTGGGATATTGACATTGAGGTAAATCTGTGTTGTACGTGTCAGCGTGTACACAGTCTCTCATCTGCACACCATAATGCAGATGAGAGACAGTGTTTCTGCTTGTATTCCCTTTCCAAATCTCAGACTGGGTCATGTTTGCATCAAAGCATGTTAATGTTGACAGCAATACAATACAAAGAGTGAGGCTGGTGTTGTGTTTAAGGGTATGCTGGAGGAGGAAGAGCAGCAGCTGAGTTCCTTTATCTACCCAGACTTGCCCACAGGAGAGAACTTCCCTGTCAGAGTAAAGCACCTGCGGACACCCAATGAGGTACATTATACACTCACTACGTTTTAGAGTTTGATATCCATTTTTTCATGTCATACCATCCCCAAATTATATGCCAATAGACTGTATTATTGCCTCTCCCAACTACTTAAGCCAAGACATCTAAAATACATCATTAATTGATCAACATTTGTGATAGTAAAGAAGGTTTGAGGTTTTATTGTGAAACATAATGCACCCCCCCCCCCCCTTTCACAGCACACACAAAACTCTGCATGCGTGGTGGCCACACGGACAACGCACATTAAGACGTCAAATACACTATTAGATCATATAGACACCTTACTTCATTTTGTGCCAGATGCACAGGACAGATGCACCTTTTTCAGTCCCAAGCACAAGAAATTACGCATCTAAAGATCCATAATCTACTGTAACAATTTCATTGATTTTCATCCATGCAACTAGTAAACTTGATGTAAATTTATACATTTAAGAGCTAAACCAAACAGTCACCCACACACGGATTTAAATAGAATCTGAATTTGGACTTGAAAGTGTTGTTTTCAACAATATTAATTAAATCAATTAACAGGATTCTGACTGTAGACCTCCATCCAGAGGACCTTGCCCCACAGATTTTTTATGCCTTAATGGCACTTTCTATCAGTTGTTCCCTTAGTTCATGGTCTATTACAGATCAGAGTGAAACGCTTCAAAGACATTTCATCGCCAATAGATTTCATTTCTACTTTGAAATGAACTCGCTTCATCTAGTCTCTGCTCTACTCCGCCTCTGTAGGTCAATTAGTAGTTTAAACATGTCACAGAAAACAGACTAACTGTTGACATAGGCCTACATATACAAGGGCGTAAATACCATAGGCATATTAGATGTAGTTTGTCTGTGAATGTGTTGCCATAGGCCCCATGTTTGGTTAGGATTACACACAACTGTAATGGTTAAGGGTAGGAAAAGGGATCTTTAGTGTAACAATGCCAACTTTTGAAGTGTTGCGTTGAAAACAGGAGCCAGGAAACTGGACTTTGGTGGTCTTTTGGCATGGCTGCTGTTTATTTACTTCTAGGGACCTGTGGATGGAGTAAGTCTTGTGAGGGTCCTTCTGGGTGGAGGTCTGCAGCGAGATCCCTCTCCAAAACACACTGAAGCTTGGTTTAAATTGGACTAGGCGGGACTGGGATCAATGACTACTCACTGTTGCGAATCTTACTGTTTATTTGAAGAAATGTTTCACTTGAGTGAATGTGTGTGCAGCTCTTTCTGTGGCTACTGGAAGGATTGGACACAAAGATCAATGGAGAGACTTTGGACGATGCTCTGATTAGAATCAACACAGCCATTGATAAAGTCCCACGGCTCAGCAGCTTCCCCCGTGGTACCACAACACCACCCACTACTACTACTATTACCACCACTCTCACACCACTAGCCACTACTACTCTAACCCCACAGTACCACTCTCGCATCACCCACTACTTCTCCAACTCCACAGTACCACACTACCACTGTTGAGAACTAAATATAGTACTGCGAAAACGTATGTTCAGAAGGCTCTAACGAGGAAAAATAAAAAATACTGTGGCAAGTGTATCTAATTAGTGATAAATGCAATAACAAAGTTGTTATTAACCTACAAATCTGTTTGAATGCAGGTATTCAGGATTGTGTAATTTAATACATTTTGTACAGTATTGTTCCCCACACTAGCACAGTCACTTCCCTTCAGTGCATCACTCAGAAGCCTGCCATTGTAGCAGGCAGCTCAGCTCCAGTGTGTGCTTCTGTGCAGGATGTCCATGTCTGGCTGAGTACAGTGATGGCAAATACTACAGAGCTCTGATCATGGATATCAGCAGTGTGCAACCCCTCCTCCTCCTGGTTCACCATGTGGACTACGGCTCCGATGACACACTGCCCCCTACCAAGTACTGTATCCTGTAGAATGTGACTGCAGTTGGAACTAGTCAGGCTGTGCACTTAACCACACGTTTTCTCTTTCATATTTGTACATTTCTGTTTTACTCACCCAGACTGCGTCAGATGCTGCCTGAGCTCCTTCCGTTTCCCACCCGCGCTCTCAAGGTGAAGGTGGCAGGTTTCAAGGCTTCGTTGATGAACAGGGAGGAGGACATCCTGCCCTACAGTCCTATGTGGAGTGTCCAAGCAGCCATGGATATGCTCGATCTGCTGTGTGGCTACATCACAGCCACTGTGGTGGTACGAGTACATGGACTCATGAAAGGCTCTGATTGGCCTGAGCAAGTGATGTGTAAGTTCTGTGTTTTTGTGTGTTGCAGGCACGGGAGCCGGAGCTCACTGTTCTCCTGTACAATGAAGATGGCCAGCCAGTCTATAAGCCGCTGGTCAGTAGCGGACTGGCAGAGTTGGAGTGACCACTGTACCTTTGTTTTAGTTAAGCTTTTTTAGTTTTTATGATGCTGTCTGTATTGTTGAAGATGCAGTAAGACTGCAGCCTGTTTTCAGTTTATTTCCTGTTTGTTGTTTAACCTGATCTTTTCAGTATAATTCAAGTAAATAAAATCTTCAAATAAGGCATATCTGCTGCAAGAAATTTTCCAGTGCATTGTTTTAAAACACAGAGGCCATGTGTATGAGTAATCTGATTACTGATTGCCCTTTTTGCAGGTTTCCTCATCACTAATGGCAAAGGCAAAACTGAATGATTGAAAGGTCCATTTTAAAAATAATTGTACTTTGTCTTCCAAATACAACACTTACTCTTACTGGCATATGATGATCAGATTTCTTTTGTGCTGTAAACACACACCACAAATCAGATCTCATTGGGTTATCTGATGTTCCTCACTAGGTAAGTGTACTCAGTGTAAGCTGGGCCCTGTTTCACAAAGGAGGTCCTTTAAACCATGGTTTTAACGATAACTTTATAATAAGGTATTAGTTATATAGCATTTTTCAGGAGACTCGGATGCTTCACAAAACCATCTCTGAAACCGAAAATCCAGAGTTAAGCTGATTTCAGGTTTATTAAAAAACACCTTTGTGAGCAGTGTTTGTCAAACAGGGCTCAAGTAAGACTCTTCAATGTGGCAAAGTGGTTTTGAGCACAATGTATAATGCTTAATTATTTTGTTTGTTGCTTACAAATTTATTTTTAAATAGAGAAAATAAACTTTTAGAAAATAGAATGCAAAAAACAGTAAGGGGCTAGGTCCCATACCCTGTTCAAATGACACTTGAGCTTTTAATATTTCCTCATAACAGTGTGTTTTGTCTCCCTCATGAGCTACAATTCTCCACTGACCACCTGTCTACATCACCCAGTGACCACACTCATCCTTGTTCAGCACTCACATTACTGAAGGAGAAGGACTCTAGTCAGCAGCTGCGGTTACATGTGTGCCCTAAATCTGATTAACACATTTTTTTTGAGTAGTCAGACTATTAAAATTACATATAAACAGCAAAATCATGACATTTCTTTGTGATCATGGTCCCTCTGATTTACATGTCATTTAAATCATCTCAAACGTCCAGAAATCAGATACTCAGATTTTGATGTGCATGTGAAGGCCAGTGATACTAGCCTCTGCAGTTTAAATGAAGCTAAAAGCTTTCTGCAACAGTGCAAATGTATAATATAGAAATCATTCAGATGAAGTAGAACTACATTTTTGGAGTTCAGAGACAACATACATAAAGAAAGTCTTTTAAAATTCTATCCCAAATTGACTGGACAACTCTAGGGTGTGTCCAGGATGACATTGCCTTCTTTGTCCTTGACTCGGAGGCGTCCTGTGGGGTATAAGGTCTCCTGCCGACCATCACTGTAGACTGTCTTTACTGTGCCATCCGGGTACTCCCTACGCTTGTACTCTGCTGTGTGCACCTCCCTCTGCCCTGTGTTGAAGTGGATCTCCTTAGTGCCATCTCTGGAAAATACAAAGTACATGAATAACCTAAGACACTCGCCTTTGTGTGGAAAACAGAGGGACATGTGAGGGCATGGGACGTACAGGTGGACATGTGGGGGTTGGGTGGGGTCATTTACGGGTGGACTGATGGGGTGGATGGATGGGGGGTGGGGAGAGGACTTACGGGTGGACCTGGATGACGGTGCCATCGGTCAGAACACTCTCCTCTTGTCCATTTGGATACAGGTTTTTCACTGTCTGGTCGGGAAATGTGATCTCTTTGCGGCCATCAGGGAAATGTTTTTCTGTTGAACAACACATAGTTCACCAGCAAGAATTGAAGCTTTGTTCCATCAAGGCTAACCAGAGTTTCCAAAGTAACACCCACACGCACAGGCCCAAATTTGGACTAGACTACGGCAACTGCCAAAATTATTTCAACTTTGTCTCAAAGGATGTCTACATAAAAAACTTATACCGGTAGTTGCAGAATTTTTATACATGCCACATTTGATCACAAATAATCTAATGGCTAAATATGGTTTAGCTTCCTCCTAGTCTATACATTTGATTTTCCTGGGACACCCAAGACTATAGGCTTTTACTCCACTACAAAGATGAAAAAGGAGGGACTGTTCCTCTCCAGGCAAACATTTCAATACATTGATCATGGTGCACTTCCTTTCTTATCAGACACTATTTAAAATATTTGATAGGCAGCTAGAGCTATAGCAAACAACGAAGTTAAATCTGTCAACTGGACAAATCTTGTAGGAGTGAAGACATTTCGCTGCTCATCCAAGCCGCTTCTTCAGTTCTGGTCAGAATGCTGGTGGCCACTGCCTTTAAATCTATCTGAGGGGAGGGGCTAACCTGAAACTGTAAACAGCTATTGTCTCCAGTTTCAGCTGAAACTACCCTATTCAGCCCTTAATGACCCTGCTATTGTTCTCATTGTTCTGGGTCTTGTGGGTTTGAAAAAGACAGGAATCTCATACTGTCTGAAGATTCTCTGAAGTTTTTCAGACACACCCGGAGTGTAAGGGATGGTAACACCTCTCCTTCTAGGTTCAGATTCCCTGTTGTCCTGTTTTTTAGCTCTCTATCTATTGAAGGCCCATTTTGGATATCCACAAGCAGAGAGGGCTTTCTCCACATGTTGCTCCTCCTTTACTTTTCCCTCTGTGTTTGTAGGCACCACTTGAGCTCTGTGGTGTAGTGTCCGGATCACTCCGAGTTTGAGCTGCAGTGGATGGTGTGAATCAAACAGCAGGTATTGATCCGTATGTGTAGGCTTCCTGTAAACTTCTCCCTGGAGCCGCCTGTCCTCTCCTATTCTTACTACAATCTAAAAAGGCCAATTTGTTGTCCTTGGCTTCTTCCCGTGTGAACTTGATGTTAGGATCCACAGAATTAATATGTGCAGTAAAAGGCCCCAGATCCTGAATTTTGATTTTGGTCCAGTTGTCATCCACATATCGAAACCAATGTGTGGGTGGAGTGCCTGGAAATGAGGCCAAAGCCTCCTGTTCAAATTGTTCCATGTATAAATTAGCCATGATAGGAGAGACAGGTGAGCCCATGGCACAGCTGTGGATTTGCCTGTAGAAGTTTCCTCTAAACTGGAAATATGTGGTATTGAGACAAATTTCCAGCAGTTTGCAGATTTGGTCTGGTGTGAGTTTAGTTCTCTCTTTTAGCTTAGTATCCTGCAGTAGCCTCTACTGCAGGAGGCTACTGCAGGATACTAAACTAAAAGAGACTGGCTTAGGATTTCAAGCTAAACCTGGACTTGTTGATGAATATACATTGATGAATATCCCATGTCGGGCCCTCAGTGACAGCACTGGGGGCTGCCCTGAGCAGCCCTCACCTGTTTGATTGTTGGGGAAGTGTAGGACCTCCATGCCATCAGGGTAGGTGATGTGAGTGGTCTTGGCCTCTGCGTAGTAGTAGATCTGAGGGGAAAATGAGTAAACATTAATCATCATGGCTCTAGTGGTGAAAGAATGATTGCGTAACCTGAGTACTGAGTACTACCCACCTCTGATCATATCCAGTTTACTCAAGTAAATTAAATTTTTCATAAAATAGTACTTCTCCGAGTAGATTTCAGACACCATACTTTTACTCCTACTTAAGTAGGAGCACTGTTACATCCAACTAAATGTTACTGGAGTAAAAGTGCTTTACTTTAGTAGTTTCTCTGTGAGTAAGTCTAAGTGACAAAATCTTTACATTGAGAATATGAAATTATGTTAACATTTTTGTTTCTTGCAC
Organism: Periophthalmus magnuspinnatus; assembly: GCF_009829125.3. Classification (NCBI taxonomy): domain Eukaryota; kingdom Metazoa; phylum Chordata; class Actinopteri; order Gobiiformes; family Gobiidae; genus Periophthalmus; species Periophthalmus magnuspinnatus. Next base: position 29,041,974 of record NC_047146.1, on the reverse strand, counting down.
TGCTTCTTCAGATATAATAATTTGTCTCAATTTTGTGTCCATCCTTTGACAACAGCAGATGTCGTTAATATTTTGTAAATTTTGAAAGTTGCATCTCGACATTTACTCTGTAAGTTGCTTTTACTTTAGTAGTTTCCCCCAGTACATTTTTACTCTTCCTTGAGCCATTTCTTGGACCACTGTTTTGTACATCTACTTGCAAATATAGTAACTTTGCTCTTATGTGTGTACATTTTTGGCTACTTTAACCACCTCTGTTTATGATATACATGGTTCTGATAAGGACATGGCGATGTGTGTGTACTCACCACTCTCTGGTCTGCTGTCAGCTCTTTGGTGTCTCTATTGAAGAAAGTGACTTTGACTGTCTGTCCATCAGAGGATACCTCCTTCTTGGTGCCGTTGGGGAACACTATGAGTCGTGCACCACTGGACAGGACCTGTTCCACCTGACAGGGCACATACAGGGTGAAGGAGATGATACAGGGACTCTGATAATGCACAGAGCTTACTTTTCCATCAGGCCCCGGTACCTCCTCTTGTGGCCCCTGCACACTCCTGTCACAGTCCTGTGCTGGGCGTGGCTCAGACTGGGTCTCACCAGGGGAGCACCCATCGGCCTTCTTTGGACTCAGGCTGGATTGGTTCTGGTCTCCAAGCTCAGTCTCCTTCACCGCTGTTACTGTTAGAGACGGCCTCCTAAGACTGCTCTTGATTTCTCACAGAATCAGAAACACAGACACATAGGGAGTTCTCTAGCTGTACAGTAATATATTAATTTTAGTGCAACGAGCTACCACTACAAACAGTAATAATAATGGCACCATCAGCCCCTCCGACCCCCACCAATCATTCGCGCACACACCACTTTCATACTAGGCAATGTGCGTGAAGTGTCTTGCTTAAGGACACACTAAACACTGAGCCACTGTCACCCCACCATATTGACAGTATTGACAACCAGTCTGTGGCTGGAGAGGAGAGATCTGCTGGAGCCCTTCTCTTTTCAGTGACTTAAAGTGCCTATGACAGGTTAGATCACTGAAACACAGTTAAGATCATTAGGCTCGAGCCTGGGACAACGTCCCGGCGAGGGACTCATTAAAACCGTGTCCGGAGCATGGAAAATGGCAAAATTCATGTACTAAACACGCCCCGACATGGCAGTGAGTGGTGCCAAAAATTAGAAGTCGACAAGCTCTAATTGTCACAAAAGACCCAGAGAAAAAAATAACAAAAGACTCAGTAGCGTATGGAAGCCCGTTTCCGCCATGAAAAAAAAAATAAAAGCCCCACAGAAAGTCGAAATTACGAGTTTTAAACTCGTAATTATGAGTTTAAAACTCGTAATTATGAGTTTAAAACTCGTAATTATGAGTTTAAAACTCGTAATTATGAGTTTAAAACTCGTAATTACGAGTTTAAAACTCGTAATTTCGACTTTTAAAACTACTAATTATGAGTTTAAAACTCGTAATTATGAGTTTTAAAACTACTAATTATGAGTTTATAACTCGTAATTTTGGGAATGTAACATTTACAAAAAGTGAACCTCATCAATTTTGATTAAATGAATTTGGTATTTTAATAATTTCCTCAATAAACCAGCGGGGTTGTGACCAGCTGGCACTCTGCTCAGACCAGGAAAACGAGCGCTCACAGACACAGAGCACAGCTCATGAGTGGTCAGAACAGCACTCAGGGCCCACTGATTTGTTCAAGACGCCAGAAACTTTACTGGAGCTTAATTTATTCATTTTTTAAAAGTATGTAGGTGATAAACATAACAGTCCTCCTCCTGTCTCCTCTGCTCTGTACACTCAGTTGCAGTGTGCTACAAGCTCAATTAAGACTTTAAAAGTTCTAATTACGAGTTTTAAACTCATAATTAGTAGTTTTAAAACTCATAATTACGAGTTTTAAACTCATAATTAGTAGTTTTAAAAGTCGAAATTACGAGTTTTAAACTCGTAATTACGAGTTTTAAAACTCATAATTACGAGTTTTAAACTCATAATTAGTAGTTTTAAAAGTCGAAATTACGAGTTTTAAACTCATAATTACGAGTTTTAAACTCATAATTACGAGTTTTAAACTCATAATTACGAGTTTTAAACTCATAATTACGAGTTTTAAACTCATAATTACGAGTTTGAAACTCGTAATTTCGACTTTCTGTGGGGCTTTTATTTTTTTTTTCATGGCGGAAACGGGCTTCCATAGTAGCGCCACCTCAAACTTTAATTTTCATTGGGCCAATGGGAGCCCGACTCGGAAAAAAGTCAATGTAAAAATCTGAAACTCACATAAAAAAATAGAACATGTCAGGACATGACAAAAATTATATTATGGCCCCGCCCTAAAATGTACATGGAATATTGGATCAAACCGGGGAATGACAAAGGTGCACACCCTCGCATGTAGGACATCTTCTCACACAGTTTTCATCACAAACACTTCAAATTTTGTCAAAACCCACTAAACCCATGTGTTACTAAAGATAATCAATTACATTTCGAATATGACTTTGGGTGTGGTCATGGTGATTTTTCAACCAAATCACAATTTTTGGAATATTTCTAAAAAATATTTCTCTTTCAGACATTTTTTGTTTGGAAAAGGCTAATACAGCGTTTATGCAGATGTGGGAGCTGAACACAATGATATGCAAATCAATGTGCTCTCTCAAAAAAATGACTCTCTAGCGCCCTCTTCAAATTTCATTTTCAAAAATTCATAGAAGATAATCGATCTGTCGTGGAATTGTGAAACAATTCACAGGGGCCTTATTTGTGATGAGGCACAATGTAAGAAAGTCACATGACTGTAGCTTTTATGGTTTGGGAGAAAAATATTGGGTGGAAAAAAAATTTCCATTATTATTATATGTGCCGGATTTAAGCCATTTTTGAACCCCTAAACATTAACAAAAGCTCAATGTCATTGGACCCCAAATTCAAGATTGGCAAAAAATTAAGTTTTTTCAAATTCCTACTTAAAAACATTGAAAAATGACTAGGTAGCGCCCCCTAACACATCCAATTAAGTTTTTTTAAACAAAGTTTCTCATAGACAATTGAAATTTGGCACATATCCTTCACATGCTGATCAAAAAACCCAATGAGAACATACCTCTACATGCAACCATATTACCGTGGTAACATAAGAAATGTGTAATTGAAATACATAGGGTTCAGAGTCCTGGACTTTGTTGTAACCTAAATAGATGCTCTACACTAATCCAACTATGGCCTAAAATTCAAGTTTTACAAAAGACGGAGTAATCTAAAAGCACAGTTGAAAATGATTAAAAATGGCACCGTGGCACTCCCTTATAAAGTCAAAATACATCACGCCAAACCTTTTTAAAAACAAAGATGAAACTTAGTATGAAAATAGCTCATGTCATGACAAGTAAAAATTCTATTATGACCCCACCCTAAACCCAACAGGAAGTCGGCCATATTGGGCGGAACCCCATTTTTGCAAAATTGCACCTTTCTTACTTTTTATATCTCCACCTTTGAATTTTTTTTTTAAATGCTTGAAAATTGGTAAAACTAAACAAGACCCATGTGCAATTAAATAATATTGTTTAGATTTTTGATTATTTCTAAAATGTGGGTGTGGCTAATCTGCAAATCAGTGGGAATTTTGAAAAGCTTAAAAACATGCGTATTTCTCACAGATGATGTTGAATTTAATTGGTCCCAAAGAAACATTTGTGTGCATTGACAACCTGAACACAGCGATTTACAAGTTGTATTCCTATGATATAAAACTGCTCTACAGCGCCTCCTTGAATTTTTGAATGGGACCCAAAAAATTACTTTGTCACAAACATTTCAAATTTGGCATAGACATCCGTACTGCCATACTGAACAAAAAAGTCAGTTATCACATACCTCTATTTCCAACTATGCAGGCATGACAATGTCAGAAATAGTCTCATTTGAATGAATGGGGTAGTAATACCTTGACGCTCTTTTTGGGAGGAGGGGTGATGTAAGTGGCAACAAAAGGCAGGATCTTCAAGGTGACATGTACCCCGCAAGGGGTGGCGAGGGCCTTTATCACTGCGTGCAGTTTTAATTATATTTCAGATTTTACTAAAAATAAAAAAATAAAAAATCCCAGTTTGGCCATTTTTTAGGTTTTAAATGTCTCTTCCTGGAAATCATGACATCAAGGAACTGTTTTCGAGCAACCATGTTGTACACTAGCCCAAAACATATACAGAAGTTATTATTTGACAAATACAAATTTAAGAAAACATATTTTAAACATTGTTTAAACAAAATAAAGATTTGAAAAATGTGTGGAAATTGTGCCAAACCTTTCAACATTTCAAATTTTCCTCAAATATTGCTTGTTGATTGGTATAAAACTATAATTTATATTTATAATAGGTATTATCCCACCAACTTAAGTCAAAATGAGAGAATTAATAGACCTGTTATACGAAATGTAAAGTTTGGTGTACCTTTTGTCCCCACCGTGCCTCCTGGAGCAGATGCCCTGCGGGTCCCTCTAGTGTCCGGTGCTGGAGGGCTTTTCTGAGAAGTTCTACTGGAGTCCAAAGGAGTCTAAGTAGAGGATAGAACAAACATCACACATGGGACCATCTCTGGCTTGGTTATTCAGAGATTAAGCCACTCAAGTATAACCACTGGTAAAAGTATAACATGTGGTAAATGTAAACTTACTGCAAATTTGACTCCTTTGGCAGCAGAGGGTTTGTCACAGTCCACAGTTTTCTTCCAGGCCATGATTCGCAGTTTCTCCAGAGTCTTCACCTGTGTGGAGACAGTACAGTGTGACCTCTGACCTCCTGTGTGAGACTATGCCTTCTGTGATCTACATATAAATAGATCGCAACAGCATAAAGTTGTAACCCCAAGGCCAGGGACCCCAGGCCAGCTGAGAGACAGTCCCGCCAGCATGTCCTTGGTCCTTGGTGAGGCATCCAGGAGACATCCTGAACTGATGCTCAAGCCACCGTGTAGAAGCAGTGGCTCCACTCAGAGCTCGTCCCGTGTGACCGAGCTCGGCTACCCTACGGAGGAAACCCATTTCGGCCGCTTGTATCCGCGATCTTGTCCTTTCTGTCGTTACCCACAGCTCATGACCATAGGTGAGAGTAGGTACATAGATTGACCGGTAAATTGAGAGCTTTGCCTTTTGACTAAGTTTTTTCTTCACCACAACGAGCTGATATAGCAACCACATCACTGTGGACACTGCACCAATCCGCCTGTCAATCTCACACTCCATCCTTCCCTCACTCATGAACAAGACCCCGAGATGCGAGGACTCACCACCCACCCGGGGAAGGCAAGCTGCCTTTTTCTGGTCGAGAACCATGGCCTCGGATTTGGAGGAGCTGATTCTCATCCCAGTCTCTCAGAACAACATCATCTGCAAACAGCAGCAATGAGATTCTGTGGCTCCCAAACCAGGCCCCCTCCGAGCTGGTCCAGTGTTTTGTCCAGTGTTTTACGACAAGGACGAAAACTACACTGTTCCTCCTGAATCTGAGGTTCGACTATCGGTCAGGTTCTCCTCTCCAGTACCCTAGAATACACTTTGCCGGAAAGGCTGAGGAGTGTGATTACCCTGTTACTGGAACACAACCGACAGCCTCAGCACAAACCCTTCTTAAATAGAGGAACCACCACCCGGGTCTGCCAGTCCAGCGGTACTGTCCCAACTGCCATGAGATGTTGCAGAGACGTGTCAGCCAAGACAGCATTTACTCACCCAAAGTTATATTTAGAGTTATTTGTGCATGTTTGAGTAATCTTTAATAGCTTTTTTTATGATGCCATATTTCCGATCTGCCCTTATTTTCACCAACACCGGTACACACCCACTGCTCTCTATTTACTTTGTCCTCCAATTTTATTTTCTTAATTGGTCATACATGTTGAATTAAGTCGCTTTAAATGAATATTGTGATTTAAAATGTGCAAATAATAACAACGATCCATGGGTGTCATAGATTATAACTACCGGTATATAGCAGACACAGTAAGCTGTCTTTAAAATATCACAACTATATTATCTCAATAGAACATTGCATATTTTTCTCATATGGTGGTCTCCAATGAGCTGACACTGAGTGTGAGTGACCTCCTCTCGAAGGGCGCTGTTGTCCTTCCCTAGAGCCTCCAGCTGGTGGCGCAGTCGACTGTGAGTGTTAGCCCAGCGGCACTCCTTCCTCCTCAGCTCCTCTTGGACTGAGCTTAGCTGCTGCTTCAGAGCCTGATACAGAGCACACATCAAATCACCTAAGCAGAAGTCTGCTCATGCTGGGCAAAATGGACTTCATCAGTTTTTAACCAGGTTATTCTTAAAGAAATTGCACTTTTCAGAGTACTTTTCTAGCAGCATATTCTTTGTTACTTGAGTGATATTTTTATTTAAATAAGAGTACTCTTACTTGAGTAAAATATTTTCTTACTACTGTGAGTAAATCTAGAAGCAGCAAAAGGTTTCACAATATAAAAATATTTGAACATTTGTGTTTTTGCACCCCTTCTTCAGATATGATTTAGTTTGTCTAATTTTTAGATACAAAAATTAGACAAACTAAATCATTTCTGAAGGAGCAGTGCAAGTGTGTATCCTAACCGGCCCCTCCCTGAACCGCCACCTTAACATGGTGGAGGGGTTTGAACACCTGAATGATCCTGAGAGCTATGTTGTCGGGGGCTTCATGCCCCTGGTAGGGTCACCCATGGCAAACAGGTCCAGGGGAACGGGTCAGACTAAGAGCGGTTCAGAAGTCCCTTATGATAAGTGAAAGAGCAAGGCTAGCTACATCTCCCAGACCGGCGTCACCAGGGGCCCACGATTCAGGCCTGGGGTGGGTGCTCGAGAGTGAGCGCACTGTGACCGGGCCGTTCCCCACTGGGCCCGGCCGGCGACACTCCGAAGGAGCGACGTGGGGCCATCCACACGTGAACGCACCTCCCGCGGGAGAATCCATAAGGGGCCGGTACATGGAGATCTGGGCAGCGGTCAAAGTCGGGGGCCTTGACGACCGGATCTCCGGCTCTGGGGACATGGAATGTCACCTCGTTGGGGAGGAAGGAGCCTGAACTAGTGCGGGAACTTGAGTGTTACAGACTAGATATAGTCGGCCTCTCCTACACGCACAGCTTGGTCTCTGGAACCCAACTACTTGAGAAGGGCTGGACTCTCCATTTCTCCGGTGTTGCTCGCGGGGAGCGGCGGCAAGCTGGTGTGGGCATGCTCATTGCCCCACAGCTCAGCCGCCTCATGTTGGGGTTCACTCCGGTGAACGAGAGGGTCGCGTCCCTGTGCCTTCGGGTCGGGGACATGTCTCTCACTGTTGTGTTGGCCTACCTGGCCTTCTTGGAGTCTCTGGGTGGGGTACTAGACAGTGCATTGACCGGAGACTTCGTTGTTCTCCTGGAGGACTTCAACGCCCATGTGGGTAAGGACAGTGACACCTGGAGGGGCGTGATGGGAAGAATGGCCTTTCTGATCTGAACCCGAGCATTATTCTGTTATTGGACTTCTGTGCTAGCCAAAGTTTGTCCATAACGAACACCATGTTCGAACACAAGGGTGTCGATCAGTGCACGTGGCACTAGGATACCCTAGATCGGAGGTCGATCATCGACCTCAGACCCTGGGTGTCCTGACTGACCTCCAGCCGCGTGTCTTGGACACTTGGGTGAAGAGAGGGGCAGAGCTGAAAACTGATCACCACCTGGTGGTGAGTTGGATCCGCTGGTGGCGGATGAAGCCAGACAGATTTGGCATCGTGAGGGTCTGTTGGGAATGTCTGGCGCAGCCCTCTGTCAGGGGGGTCATCAACTGGCACCTCTGGGAGAGCTTCTCCCTGATCCCAGGGGAGGTTGGGGACATGGACTCTGAGTGAGCCACCTCTATTGTCTGCTCGTAACTGTGGTCGTAAGGTCTGCAATGCTTGTCACGGCGGCAACCCCCGAACCCGGTGGTGGACACAGAAAGTAAGGGATGCCGTCAGGCTGAAGAAGGAGTCTTATTGAGCCTTGTTCGCTCATGGGACTCCTGAGCCAGCTGACGAGTACCGGCGGGCCAAGCATGCCGCAGCTCATGCAGTCACGGAGGCAAAAACTCGGGGTTGGGAGGAGAAGGCCATGGAGGAGGACTATCGGATGGCCTCAAAGAAATTCTGGCAAACCATCTGATGCCTCAGGAGGGGGAAGCAATGCTTTACTAACACTGTTTACAGTGCGGGTGGAGGGCTGCTGACCTCAACTGGGGATGTTGTCGGGTGGTGGAAGGAATAATTTGAGGATCTCCTCAATCCCACGGTCACGTTTTCCGAGGGGGAAGCAGAGAATTGGGGCCCGGGGGTGGACTCGTGCATCACCCTGGCTGTTGTAGAGACATGTCAGCCAAGCTGCCATGTCTCTACAACATCGCGTGGCAGTCGGGCACAGTACTGCTGGACTGGGGTGGTGGTCCCTCTGTATAAGAAGGGGGAACAGAGGGTGTGATCCAGTTATAGGGGAATCACACTCCTCAGCCTTCCCAGTAAGGTCTATTCTAGGGTACTGGAGAGGAGAATTCAGCCAATAGTCGAACCTCAGATTCAGGAGGAGCAGTGTGGTTTTTGTCCCAGTCGTGAAATACTGGATCAACTACTCCATTGGGTCCTCGAGGGTTAATGGGAGTTTGCCCAACCAATCCACATGTGTTTTGTGGGCCTGGAGAAGGCATTCGACAGGCATTCCCTCGTAGCAGGAGCTGTGTTCGCATTGCCGGCAGTAAGTCAGACCTGTTCCCGGTGCATGTTGGACTCCAGCAGGGCTGCCCTTTGTCACCAGTTCTGTTCATTATATTTATGAACAGAATTTCTAGGCACAGCCAGGCGTTGGAGGGGCTCCGGTTCAGGAACCACAGGATCTCATCTCTGCTGTTTGCAGATGCTGTTGTCCTGATGCCTTCATCAAGCCAGGACCTGCAGCAGGCACTGGGGCGGTTTGTGTGAAGGAGTGTGAAGCAGCTGGGATGAGAATCAGCTCCTCGAAATCTGAGGCCATGATTCTCGACCGGAAAAAGGTCACTATCTCAAGTGGAGGAGTTAAATTATCTCGGGGTCTTGTTCACGAGTGAGGGAAGGATGGAGCGTGAGATTGACTGGCGGATTGGTGCATCTGCAGTGATGCGGTCGCTGTATCAGTCTGTTGTGGCAAAGAAGGAGCTGAGTCGAAAGGTGCAGCTCTCGATTTACCGGTCAATCTGTGTTCCTACCCTGACCTATGGTCATGAGCTCTGGGTAATGACAGAAAAGACAAGATCGCGAATACAAGAGGCCGAAATGGGTTTCGGAGCTCGGAGTAGAGCAGCTGCTCCTATACGTCGAGAGGAGCCAGCTGAGGTGGCTCGGGCATCTGCTCAGGATGACTCCTGGACGCCAACCTAGGGAGGTGTTCTGGGCATGTCCCACCGAGAGGAGACCCCGGGAAAGACCCAGAACACACTGGAGGGACTGTGTCTCATCTGGCCTGGGAATGCCTTGGGGTCCCACCGAAGGAGCTGGAGGACAAGTCTGGGGTAAGGGAAGTCTGGGAGTCTTAGACTGCTGTCCCCCGCGACCCAGCCCCAGATAAGCTCAAGAAAATGGATAAATATCCTTACCGGATTTTGTGCATTATTTAACATTTTGTCCTTCAAATTACATTCACTTGAAATAATAAATCAGATGTTTCTTCCCAGCAGTTACTCTTACTTGAGAAATACAATTTTTCTACTTTTAGAGTAATTTCTTGGATCACTACGTTGTACTTCTACTTCAGTAATATTATTAAGTAACGTCTTATTTGAGTATAATTTTTGTCTAGACTACCCACCTCTGACTGTACATGTGTCATAGATGTATTGCCGGTGTCAGACGGCTGAGGTGACTGACCTGTATCTCCTTGCGCTCATTCTTGTTGGGCACTGTTCTTGCGATAGATATGTGGTTCTCCAACAGTCTGCGCTCCCTCTGTAGCTTACGCATCTCCTCTCGTTTGTACTCCTCAAAGCAGCTCCTCTCTTGTGCCACCGTCTGCTCAAAGTCACCGCGCTCCCTTCTGCAGTCACAGAGGGCTTTGGTAAGACCCTCTAAACCCAGTGTCCCAGACAGATGGCAGAACCTACCTTAGCTCCTCCTGGACTCTGAGGTTGTCTTTGCGCAGTTTGGCGAGAGATGCGTTCTCCTTTTTGAAGCGCTGGATCTCCACCTCTAGCTCTGCCAGCCTCTCCCTAAGCAGAAGTGACTGGGTCTGCTGAGCTGCACACAAACACGCTTCTATCAACCACTGCATTTTTCCACACGTTTTTACTTTTAAATCAGTCCTATTTGCAGTCTTTGCAGTCAAAATAAACAAAATTCTTATTTTGCAGATATCCAAAACCACATTTTTGATATTACCTTACCTTCCCCCTCTACTGTAAAGCCTCCTACATCCCTAATGGAGGTCAATGGGGCATAAGGGGAAAACATTATTCAAGAAAAGTTAACATAATAAAAGTTGTTTTTGGTTGTTGGGTTTTTTTTACATTTCTTAGGCTTAGATCATCTCCACCAATACAAATTAAAAATATTTTCTAAAATGTATTTTTACATTTTTGTTTTAGACAGAAAATCAGACTTTTACAACTAAAATGGCATTTTAGGGGTTAACATTTTAGAACAATATGGCAAGTATTTTCAGAGTGGAAGTAAAGACATTTATGGAAAAAAAATTGTGACCACAGGTGTGATTATTTATTAAACATAAATTTTGTGCAAAAAAACAAAAAAAACAAAAACATGTTCAAATCAATGCTGGCACTATTTTACACAAAACAAAAAACTTTCACAGACAAAAATGTAAAGAAGACCTGTGCTTGTGTCTGCTGTACAGCTATAATCTATTATAATTTGAACATTTTAAATTTGTAATATTTATCTAAAACAGCTTGATAAAAGAAACAAGTCCACTGATTCAGAAATCTGTGGTACCCAATGGGAGCTGATGTCGCCGTAAACATCAAAACAAAGAGCCGTGCAGCAGTTGGCCCCTCCAATGGATAGCTGCAGATCACGCTAGCAAGCAACAGATTTTTCTTCATTTGTACCAAAATGACTACACATATCATCGATTAAGTAAATAAAATTCGGGTGGGGGTAAGCATGGAGGAATACAGAAGCTATCCACTGGCCAGTTGTTCTGACCTTATTTACCTGCATTCTTCCACACCCAAAATATAGTGCTTGTGGCACTGGTGCGTATGGGCCCGCTGCCCGCAAAGATTCCATACCATGCAGTCCTATAATTTTAATTGCACCTTGACACCTCATTTCGGAAGAATCAATCCAAACCCAGACCAACCTACCTTTAAAAAAGAAAAAAAACTTTCACTGAAGTGCAGCATTGTGCCCCACACCTGCCTTGTCTGTGTGACCAGGCCCAATCAGATGTCTGAGGTTTCCGTCCTTGCACACAGCTCTCCCCTATTCTCCATCTCTCTCTTATGCAATTACCTTAGTGTTATCTGCCCTCTTTTACAATTCCTCACTTTATAATGTCTGACCTGAGCACATTTCCCTTAATGTTTATTTATTATGTATATTATTAATGTTTAAAATTTAGCTATTGCACACCTAGCCATCAAAATGGCCATGAACGTCTTTCAATGTTAATAGGAGTTATGTGTCAATTCTTAAGTGATAGTTGTTTATGTCAATGTGATGTTTGTGAAAGTCAGTGGGATGTCTGTGAATGTCAATGTGATGTGTGTGAATGTTAACATGCCTGTTAATGTTCATGTAGTGTTTGTTAACTGTGGCACTTTCACGTTATTTTTTTTTTTTTTTTTTTAAATGTGTGTCAAATATTAAAATAAATTAACAAATAAAATAAAATTGAAGAACAAAGTACAGAGCAGTGGCAGTAAAAATGAGGGTAAAAGAGTAGTATGTCATCTTGAAAATAAGTTATTAAAAATTGCAGTTTTATCAAAATATATATTATTTGGTATGTATGATTAGGGGAGAAGTCAATGAAGACATTGATTTAAAAAAAAAAAAAATAGAGAAAAGTTTGGACTAAAAAATATAATGTATTCTTTTCCATTGTACAGCCATCCTCAAACTTTCTTTGACTGCCAGAGCTTTATAAGAAAGAAACACTTATTTGAGCAGAATGTTTTTGATAGGACAGTGACTCACGGTGTGTGGTGGGTGGAGTGCTCCGGGGCTCAGTAGCTGTGGGCGGAGCACTCACCGGTGCATTGTGGGAGTGTGTCTTGAGTGCAGGTAAGAGCCTGCTCATGAGCCGAGAGGGCTGGGCCTTCTGCTCCACAGCACACTCTGGTGGGGAGGCCAGCTCACCTGTGGAGACAGAGGGGCTGTAAAAACACCAAAACCAATAGTCATGGACTCAGTGAAAGACAACATGGAGGTTTGCTATAGTATCCCCCCAAAGCCAGCATGTCCCCAGGCCTCGACGACTGTTCCCACCTGGACCATCTGTGCTGAAACTGTGGTCCTGAGAGAGCTGGCTCCAGGTGTCATGGTCGTCAAACAGCACCCTGCTCATCTGCTCCTCTGGTTCCTCTTGGCCACGCTCCTCTGACGGGCGCTCCTCTGACGGGCGCTCCTCTGACGGGCGCTCCTCTGACGGGCGCTCCTCTGACGGGCGCTCCTCTGACGGGCGCTCCTCTGACGGGCGCTGTTCCAGTAGGTTCTCTGTTACAGTGCAGTCCTCACCTTCACCTTCATCTTGCTCATTGGAATACAGAGAGTGGTCCTGGTCCTGGTATGTGTGCTTGTCATATGGAGGGTTGCTCTGACAGGGAAAAGCATAGACACTAGGACCTGAAGGCAGTTGTTCTCCTGGGTCATCTTGTCTCTCCCAGCTGTCCCAGGATGCCTCACACAGTCCCAGCCTGGCGTCCTGCCGTGGCCCCCCTTCAGTGGGCCCGTGGAGGGAGACTGGATGTGAGGGGTGCGAGGGGGCCTTGACTGGGGTGGAGGATAGGCGGCGGTGGAGCCCCTTGACTGGGAGTTGCTTCTGCTGGTCCAGCTGAAGAACCTGCACAGGTCAGAGCATGAATGGGTCAAATGCACACAAGTCACAGCATGGACAGGTCAAATACAGATGGGTCACAGCATGGACACGTCAGACACAGACAGGTCAGGGCATGGAAGGGTCAAATACAGACAGATCAGAGTGTGAACAGTAGAGAATGACCGATATGTTTTTTCCATGGCCAATGCCAATACCAATTGTTTAGAATCCTGAACAACCGATTTCCGATAATCTCTGATGACATGATTGCTGATTATGATTATTTTCCCCAACTTACATAATTACAATTTGCTACAATCTCATCCACCATCATGTTTTACTTCAACCTGGATAAGAGAGCTGTGTAGTATCCTATTCGCACCCGTTTACATAATGCCTAATGCATATTTATCAGGCAAAATGTTAGCTCAAACTAAATATCGGCCTATGCCAGAGGTTTAAGGCTGACAGCCGATACACTAAAAAGTGCAAATATCAGCATGATATATCGGCCAATTTATATATTCGTCTATCTCTTGTGGATGACAAGAGATAGACGAATGGACAGGTCAAATACAATCAAGTCAGAGCATGGATGGGTCAAATAAAGACTGGTCAGAGCACAGGTCAAATACAGTCAAGTCAGCGTATGAACAGGTCAAACACAGACAAGTCAGAGCCTGGACATATCAAACACAGATGGGTCAAATGCAGACAGATCAGGGCACAGATCAAATGCAGACAGGTCAGAACACGGACAGGTCAAATACAGAAAGCTTCTACTCTCCTCTCACTACTGCCCCTGCTCTATGCCCTGTCTGGGAGTACAGTCTAGGCTGTGTTGTACACATAGTGGATGACAGTAGGTGTGGTGATAGACCTTGAGGACGAAGGAGGAGTTGGAGGAGAAGGACAGCTCCTCTGCAGCCTGCTCCAGCAGCTCAAACTCTCCCAACTCCATGCTCTCCTCCTGCCGGGCCCCCTCCCAGCGCAGCAGCCGCTCCTGGAAGGACTGCTCCTGAGAGCTCCTGGCTCCTGCCTGTGCCTGCTTCTGTCCCCATTCCTGCTCTTGTCCCCATCCCTGCCCCTGCGTTAGCCCCTGTCCAGTGGGTGGAGCTCCATCCCTGTGGTGTGCACCCTTAGCCAGAGGACTGGCCTCACTGGCTCTGCTCCGACAGGGTGCAGGCTCTGCAGGCGCCGTGCTGGCTGGTCCCTCTAACAGCCTCTGAACAGGTTGTGGTGGAGGCTGGCAGAGCCGCAGCTGGCTCTGTAGCCCCTTTAAGCGGGCTGCCTTGGTGTCCTGGCGCAGGGAGGTGGTAGGGCAGCACTCCTGAGAGACCATGGCTGTTTTGCGTTGCACCAGAGGTTTAGGGATACAGCTGGACTGTCCTGTGTGCACAGAGACACGCTCTGAGTTGCTGCAGATAATCGCTTCGGTCTGAGTTGTTCTCTGATTCTTGTGGACATCTGCTGTGTGACCAGTAAACCTCAGAAGCCCCTCTCCCTTCCTCAGAAAGGCTTTTTTAGGACGGGCCTGGCAGGTATGGCCTCCAGAGTCACTCTGTAGGAGACAGAAAGACACTCAAGTTGTTACAACCTATTCAGAGAAACCAGGGCACGGGCACAGACAAGACAGACGGATCAATGAGTGATCAACAGATATGTTGTTTTTTCATGCCTGTTATTGAGAATCCAAAGAAATCGATGGCCGATAAGCTCTGGCGATATTTGGGGGCCTATAAGAAGGGCTGATTATGATAATTTTCCCCCAATTATATAATTGCAATTTGCTACAAATTCATCCACCACCCTGTTTTACTACAAACTGGATAAGAGAGTTAGGACAGATGATGGGGGACAGATGATGAACAGTACTTCACCTGTTGTGGGTGCACAGAATTGAGCCTCTTCTCCTCATGTCTGAGCTGCTCCTCCAGCATGTCCTCAAAAGTCTTCTGAGCCCCGATCCCAGGTCTGATGGGTCTGACACAACACAAATCCCGTCATGTACAATCAGGTCCAGTCATGGGCATACAGGCCACAGGCGCACAGGCCTCTTGCACACTTCTGTCAAACACTAAACTGTGGTAGATTTTTAGAGAGCATTTATATATCGTTCATAGTATTGACAATATTAATAATGGTATGGATTTATACAGTGCCCTTCAAGTGCAAGTCCCTTTACATTGCATTATTCATTCTCTCCACATGTGGTAATCACACCTCTCATTCATACTAGTCACAGGGAAAGTGTATGGTATGGTATGCTTTTTATTTGTAGAGATATGGGGCACAACAATACATTAACCAAGACAAGTTATAGGAGAAATGCTGCTGACACGTTATAGTATGAATGCTAATTTACACCTGCAGTCCCTGAGCAGGTTGGTGGAAATACTGATATGCATTCAATGTGTATACAGTAGATAAGCTGACCATAAATTAATGAAAACATACCTAGGGTCACATTGTTCATATGCTACTCTAAAAACAAGATACAGCCAAACACATAAGTACATGCACTCTTACCTGCTCTCCTTAGCCCCTCTAACCCTCCATCGAGGCTCCACACACGCACACACATACATGCTCATGATCATTCAAATCACATTCATCCCAAACTTGTTTAGGTATCAGCCACTTCTTTATCAGACGTGCAAACATTTGAAAACCTGTGCAGGTTATAATCTCTGTTGGAAAATTACTCCAGTGAGTGCGGTCTTATATTTGGGGACACTGCACTCTCCTCTGGATGATAAGCAAGTCACTTGAGATGTTTTTTTTTTTTTTTCTGAGCTCAGGAAGAAAAAAACTTCAAAGGGGGAGCAGCACCATGAAGAATTTTCAAAAGCAAACATATGCTTTGACAAGACTACTAGTGCTAACTTGGTTAAGTTAGTATAGTTAGTATAGTTAGTATAGTTAGTATAGTTAGTATAGATAGATAGTTAGTATAGATAGATAGTTAGTATAGATAGATAGTTAGTATAATAGTTAGATAGATAGTTAGATAGTTAGATAGATAGATAGATAGATAGATAGATAGATAGATAGATAAAAAACTTTATTAATCTCCAAGGGAGAAATTCAGGTGTCCGGCAGCAAACACACACTTGCACAAACACACACAATAATAACAGTAAAAACAAAAACAAAAAAAAAGTTTTCAGTACCTGTCTGCTGAGGTCCTGGAGCTACAGCTTTGGGTCAGCAGCTGCTCTTCTGAGAAGGAATACAATGAGTAAATCATTTCCTTTCAGTATGGCTGAACTGTTAGACATTTAATTTGAGCAGTTAACACACACAGTACAACAATGAATCATGGGGAAGTGACAGTGAGGTCACAGTCAGGAATTGTATTGAAAGTAGTGACTTCACCTTCCTGGTACTTGCTGGAAAACCTCATGGATGGCTCTTGGCTCTGGTACTGTGGACTCCTCTGGCTCTGGGGCTCCTCCTCTCCTTCCATGTTGTGGAAGTTGCACGCAGTACTGCTGTGGAGTGTAGTCTCCTCCCATTCTGCTCCTGACAGCTCCTCCACATGCTCTAAACGTACACATAAGGCTAGTTAGCGCAGGGCCATCTCCTGAAAACATTAGTCTTCCTCAAAGTAAGGGGGCATATGTAGTACCCGAGTCCTGGTACGGGGTGTGTGGTACCCGAGTCCTGGTACGGGGTGTGTGGTACCCGAGTCCTGGTACGGGGTGTGTGGTACCCGAGTCCTGGTACGGGGTGTGTGGTACCCGAGTCCTGGTACGGGGTGTGTTGTAGCTGAATCTTGAGTAATGGCTGGTACCTGAGTTGTGGGCAGGGGAGCTCATCAAGGCCAGGAGTCTCTGCTGCTCCTGCTGAAGATGGAGCAGTTCCTCGAGCTGCTGAGCCCTGAGCTGCTGCTGCATGTGTTGCTGCCACTGCCTCAACTGCACAAAACAAACACAAGGAGATGAGTACCACTGATCTCAGGTACCTCACATAAGGAGGACCACCAGCCCTGAGGACCAACTCATGCACAGCTCTTATAGCAGAGCTCACTCTAGAGTAGTGATACAGTCCATACTGCTGTACATCTCACCCTTGTGTTGTAGATAGCCTTATGTCATGTCAAAGATACCATGTAATACCATGTATTACCATGTAATACATGTATTACCATGTAACTATATCTAGGCTATTATAAGACATGGAGTATTTCCTTACCCCACCTCTTTTAACAGCCTGTTATATTTTATATTCTATTTGACGTAGTCTTAGAAATCTGTAAGGTCATTTTTAATGAGTTTGTATTCAATCTTTGTTGTGGACTCAGTAGATAAAGAGCAAAAAATTTGATCTAATATGTGTCTATTAATTCTTGACATGTTTGTGCACACTAAATGCCTACTCTGTAGTTCCTCTCTGAGCAGTGGTTTGCATGTGTAGTACCTGTTCCAGCTTCATCACCAGGGACACATCATAGGGCTGTGCTGCCTCCTCCTCTTCACTGTCCACCGTGTCACCAGCCTCTCTCTGCTGCTCATGTTCTGCCTCATTTAGCTCCATGTCAATGTGAAAGCTTAGAGGCTCTGGGACCACACAGCTGCTGTCTGCGGAGGCTGGCAGAGGGGCAAAGTGGCCAGAGAAGGAGTCATCAGGCCCTGGAAAAGATGAGCAAGAGGGCCCCTTGGGAAGAGCCACGACTGGGTACGGATTGAAGATCACCCCCACCCTGAAGCTGCCAGGCATCCAGTGACTCAACAAGTCTGCCTGAGAACAGTGCAGCGCTGGGGATGACATGACGACCAGGCTGCCCCCACCTAATCCCGGATTTAACACACAGATTATGAGGGCAGGTTAAGAGTTAATGACCAATGAATCCAACAGAACCAGAATATCTATAGACAAGTGCCTAGATGTCAACATGTCAAAACAGGTTACAGTAATTAGGAAGACCTAGAACTAGTGCATGCATCCAGAACTGACCAGGGTCTCCTATATAAAATATGTATGAAGAAAAAGCTCAAATATGTAACTTTTCAGTTAAATTTGTAATCTATAAAAACACTTGAAATTGTGCCCTTCATTCTCTAAACTGTGAACCTGTGGGGCTTTCAGAGAACATTTAGAAATTAGTAAGGTGTGCTGCCTGTGAGAAAAAAAGTTTGTGTCCTATCTATGCATACACTTTTAGTCAGAATTACACATTAAAGTGACAGTATGTAACTGTCTAGAGGTGGAAAATCAACTGCATGATTGCATGGAAATAATAGTAAATAAAGTTAAAACCATATTTAGGAACATTGTTCTTATTGCGGGAGTTGTTGTGAGCCCCACCATCATCATTCTGGTTGTATTGTTTTGCAAATAATTTCTACATGATCTACAGAGCCTCCCAGAGAATCAGAGCAGTGTTGACTTGTACATGAACTTAAAACAATTTTTTCACAAATCAGCTTACTTTATATATTTTAGCGGCAAACCTTTTCTAAAATTCTCCATTTAAATGAAAGGGATTCCCTGCTAAACTGGAAGTGCAACCACCAAAAAGTGTGGTTTAGTAGCATTTAGAGGCAAAAGTGGGCAGGGTGGAATAAGGTAAATAGCTAAAAGAACAACATTTCTATGGAAACAAGCTCAAACAAGGCCCTCCTCCAGGCCAAATAAGTGTTCAGTGCACTAAAAATATTAATAATGAAAAAAGTATTTTTATTTTAGTATAGTTACATACTATGACATTAAGTGTTATAACTGAGACAGTTATGCCAACGATGAGGCCAGAAGTGCCTGTCACAGACAGACACTAGTGATGTGACGTTTGTCAACGAGTCAGCTCTTTTGAACTGTTCCTTAACGTGAACGGGTGGAACCGGATCTAACTTTGGAAAAGAACTCTTTTTATTTCTAATTTTTATGCATATTTACACTGATTAACACTGGACCAACACAAGAATCAACACAGAAGCAGAGGAGGCAACCCGAGTGACAACTTTGTACACAATAAACATTTGTGGCATCATTAGTTTTTTATTATTAGTAGTGCAGCGTTTTATTTAAACTATGCATCATTTCAAATGGTAAACACACTCCCACTCTCAGCTTGAACCATTTTAAACAGATCTGATGGTCATTTATCTCTGTGATTAGTTTGTAGATAAAAAGATACAAATTTGGAGATATGATATTGGCCTCTGTCACATCAATAAATAGTAAAAGAGCCAGCCTTTTGAACCGATCAAAAAAAAAAAAAAAAAAAAAATCGGATCCAATAAAAGAGTTGAAAGTCCCAATATTATCAGACGCCAACAAGATCATCAAAAGTTATTCAGAAACGGAGAGAGCAAATTTTGAGGTGGTACAATAATACATCGTATTAGTAATAAATAAAGTAAGTAAAGTAAAATAACGCGTTCGATTCAATGTAATGTTGTAGAAGAGCGATTCTTATGGACACCCCCTAAATCTGAATATTCCTCCAGTTTCTAAACAGCTGAGCAGCAAATCTTTTGTTACTTCTGTTACTTCTTCAATAATCACTATTGATGAAAGAAAAAGACTAGTGCTGGCTCAGAGTCAGATACAGTACGGTACTGTGGGACTTCAACAGTAATTAGATCACACTGAAGTCGCTGTAGTTTCTCACGATCATATTCTTAAATTACAAAACACACAACAGTGACTAGGAAACTTGGTATTTGCACGTAGTTACCTCAGACAGCGCCGAAAAGAGTTCGCTCTCTATCAGGACTGCCCCGTTGTTCGGACATAACAAATATCAGCAGAAACATTCGAAGGGTGCCGCCATCACAGACGCCCGAACCCGCGAGAGCCATGAACAAGAGCGCAAAGCAGTATGGGGGTTGTAGTTTTCTTTATGTTTTGGGCTCATACATTTTTTTTTTTTACTTAAAATGTCAATGCTGTTAGTAAGTTTGCTATTAAGTTTTGTTATTATTTAATGTGTATTTCCCTGAATGTAACTGCATGTAAGAGCCCAAAAAGAGCGATCGTATTTCCGGTGTCATCCATTTTTTCACAATAAGAGTTAAATAAAGTAAAATCAACTCTTAAACTGATATTTAGCTATTACATTTATAGCTAAATACCTATTTTATATAGTTTTTACTAAAATATTTGGTGTATCTCTTGGCTTAATCTCTGGCGTTTATTCTTTCTTTTTATTTACTTTTTTACTGAAACTCACCGGAACTACGCACTGGCCGCGTGGATTGGTCAATACAAAAATGCTCTCATTCACTAAAGTCAACTGACACCGAGTTTATTTGGGATAATGGAAAAAGTGGTTTGTAAAAGTCACGGTAAGACTGTAGATTAAATTAATACCCCACAAAGACATGTTAGAGTTTGTATTTTAGTTTTAGCAGGCCCAGTCCTCTGTGTTCTTCGCGAATCGGATTAAATGTTAGTGTTGTTTTGGTTCTTGTCATACAGGAGTCGTGTGCATGTTGAAAACGGGTATCAAAGATGGACCAAACAAGGGGAAAAGCTTCTACGTGTGCGTGGACAAGGAGGGCTGTGACTTCAGTCAGGCGGTCAAGTATGTGCTTCCCTGTGCTGTGAATCTGTCAGGCCTCGTGTCTGCTCCATAAACTGTATAAAGAAATGTACAATCTATGGTCTGTTCACTGTGTCTCAGTTCTCTTACCTCGCTTGCTTCCTCGCTTCTTCTTCTGGCCATATTAAGTGGTGTCCCAAAGATCAGAGGAGACAAGGGGAAGAAACCACGGAGGAGGCAGACATAAGATAAAATAATCAAAGAGTATTTGTCTCTCAATGAGGAGATTAGATTGTTGCAACAATACAAATACAGGGACAAGAACAAAGAATGTTTTACATGTTGCATAATTCTAAATTTAACATCAAAACACATTTATCTGAAAGCAAAGATGTTGGCCTTGGCCTCTTGATTAAGAGGCCTTAAAAATAATATAAAACCCCTTAGTATAGTCTTCACTACTTCTCTGCGTCTACTCTTCCTTTGCTGTGTCTCCTTTCTCTCCTCACTGTGTCTGCTGTCTCCTCTCTCTCCTCGCTGTGTCTTCTCTCTCCTCGCTGTGTCTTCTCTCCTCCTCATTGTGTCTCCTCTCTCACCTTGCTGTATCTCTCTGTGTGCCTTCTGTCTGTCCTTGCTGTATCTTATGCGTCTCCTCACTGTATCTCCTGTGTCTCCTCACTGTGTTTCCTCTCTCCTTGCTGTGTGTTACTGTGTCTGCTGTGTCTCCTCTCTCCTCGCTGTGTCTCCTCTCTCTCCTCACTGTGTCTCCTCTCTCTCCTCGCTGTGTCTCCTCTCTCACCTCGCTGTGTCTCCTCTCCTCTCACCTCGCTGTGTCTCCTCTCCTCTCACCTCGCTGTGTCTCCTCTCCTCTCACCTCGCTGTGTCTCCTCTCCTCTCACCTCGCTGTGTCTCCTCTCCTCTCACCTCGCTGTGTCTCCTCTCCTCTCACCTCGCTGTGTCTCCTCTCCTCTCACCTCGCTGTGTCTCCTCTCTATCCTCACTGTGTCTCCTCTCTTTCTTTGCTGTATCTGCCGTGTCTGCTTTCTCTCTCCTCACTGTCTCTCCTCGCTCTCTCCTCACTGTGTCTCGCTCTCTCCTCGCCATGTCTCCTCGCTGTGTCCCCTCGCTGTGCTTCCTTAAAAATAATATAAAACCCCTTAGTATAGTCTTCACTACTTCTCTGTGTCTACTCTCTCTTGCTGTGTCTCCTCTCTTTCCTCACTGTGTCTGCTGTGTCTCCTGTCTTTCCTCGCTGTGTCTTCTCTCTCTCCTTGCTGTGTCTTCTCTCCTCCTCACTGTGTCTCCTCTCCTCCTCACTGTGTCTCCTCTCTGTGTGCCTCCTGTCTCTCCTCGCTGTATCTTATGTGTCTCCTCGCTGTATCTGCTGTGTCTCCTCACTGTATCTGCTGTGTCTCCTCACTGTATCTGCTGTGTCTCCTCACTGTATCTGCTGTGTCTCCTCACTGTATCTGCGGTGCTCTCTCTCCTCGCACTGTCTCCTCTCTCTCTCCTCGCTGTGTTTCCTCTCTCTCTCCTCACTGTGTCTCCTCTCTCTCTCCTCACTGTGTCTCCTCTCTCTCTCCTCGCTGTGTCTCGTCTCTCTCTCCTCGCTGTGTCTCCGTCTCTCCTCTCTCCTCATTGTGTCTCCTCTTTCAGTGTGTCTCCTGTCTCTCCTCGCTGTATCTGCTGTGTCTCCTCTCTCTCTCTTCGCTGTGTCTCCTCTCTCTCCTTCGCTGTGTCTCCTCTCTCTCTCTTTGCTGTGTCTCCTCTCTCTCTCTTTGCTGTGTCTCCTCTCTCTCTCTTTGCTGTGTCTCCTCTCTCTCTCTTCGCTGTGTCTCCTCTCTCTCCGTTGTGTCTCCTCTCTCTCTCTCTCTTCGCTGTGTCTCCTCTCTCTCTCTCTCTTCGCTATGTCTCCTCTCTCTCTCTTCGCTGTGTCTCCTCTCTCTCTCGCTCTCTTCGCTGTGTCTCCTCTCTCTCTCCCCCTCTCTTCGCTGTGTCTCCTGTGTCTCCTCTCTCTCCTCGCTGTGTCTCCTCGCTGTGTCTCCTCTCCCCTCTTCCTCACAAATTCCTCATCCCATCAAGGAGAGGAACTTGGCAGAAGGAGGTGAGAAAAGGGCAATGAGATGATCTTCATCTTTGTTTTTCTCCATCTTCTCTTTCTGCAGCCTACCTCCATCCCACTGCCTCCAACATGAACAGTCCACCGTGGAGCTGCAAGCCCTGACCTACAGCCAGCAGCAGAAGGCTTACAGGTGTGTACACACACACTCACACGATACCCGTGGATCATGTTATAATGTGGACATTTTAAATTGCAATATTAATCGAAAATGCTGGCTTCCGCTGCAGGGGTTTTACACACACACACACATATATATATATATATATATATATATATATAAGTTGAAACCAGTTTACTTATACTATATAAAAAGACACCTGCGTTTTTTTTTGTTTTGTTTTTTTTTTTGTTTTTTTTTATTAGTTTATTTGAATAGGGACAATGCACATTAATCAACATTTCTGTAAATGCGCCAGTATTAGCTATACAGCTAGTTTCCAACTGCAGTCCCTATGGCAAGATGTAAAATGCCACCACACATAAAATACAAGATTGTATAAAAAGTTAGTTTGGTAATTAGTAAAATGTTTTAAAAGTTAGTACAGGTAAGTAGGCAATTAGTAAAACACTGTGACAAAGACAGACAAAATCTACAGACATAACACAGAACACATGAGGCCAGCAGCAGCAGCACATGGCAGCACAATTTCACATTTGGTGATCACAGGCTTGATTCAGAAGTAACCATTTTTTCACCATGATTTTAAAAGTCCTGAGTGACTCCACGCTTCTGATGTGAGGCGGGACAGTGTTCCAAAACTGGACCGCTCGAACTGAGAAAGCAGATTGGCTAAATGAGCTTTTTCTCAGAGACACGACTAGGGATGGGACGATATACGATAATATCGTTAATCGCGATAAATAAGGTCCGCAATTAATCGTTCGTGGCATTTTTTAATAATCGCGATCATTGTGCACGATTATAATCGCCTTTACGGCATCACACAGCCTCATGTTTCCAGTTCCAATACAACGTTTATATGTTAGTTCTGGTGTTTGCCCACTCTGACATAGCAATGACACTTGTAGCTTCTGTGCTTATGGCTGTCTGAACTATATTCTGTCAGATATCAACAATAAACAAAGTCTGATCCGTAACTCTCCACAGGAACGTACCAGTGCGCGCCTCACCCGTGCGCACAGATGAGACGCTAATGTGTGTACATCTTAGATTTTTACCTACAATAATACAAACTGCAGAATAAAACAACACCTTTTAAACAATAGACAAATTAAGTCTAATTCATACAGCTGAACACAAATGTGCCAGAGCGCACGGTCCGAATGCGCACTGTGTGCACAGGAGCAAAGCTAACGATTATACACGGTATAATTTACGTACAATTAAGTCAATAGCAGAATAAACCACACTTACCGATCGAGAACAGCATCCAATCCATAAAAAAATAAGGTCCTTTACTCCTGAGTCCACTGTGGGATCTTTAATCTTTGCCATGAACCGCTCCAGGTCCGAGATGCCTCTAGTTTAACTTGTACAAACATCCACAGTGTCCTCGGTCACGTACTCCCTTTGGTTTGTCTGTTTCGTCATGTTTAAAACGCAAAACAACAGTGCGTAAAATGCGCCATTATGCACACATTTCTGCATCCACTCGTTTCC
This sequence comes from Periophthalmus magnuspinnatus, assembly GCF_009829125.3. Lineage (NCBI taxonomy): Eukaryota > Metazoa > Chordata > Actinopteri > Gobiiformes > Gobiidae > Periophthalmus > Periophthalmus magnuspinnatus. Next base: position 29,017,681 of record NC_047146.1, on the reverse strand, counting down.
CAATTCACCAAAGTGCCTTAATTTTTAAAAAAAATTAAGTCTTCGTCGACGGGCACTTGCGTCACTTCCGGCGCAACAAGGACCGGTCCATTTCTCCAGCATGACATTGAGGAGTACACATTTTCTTCCGGGTACGTCTGTTTACGGAAAACCATGGCATGTGATACGTCATCCTGTCCCGCTGCTCATTGGCTGTCTGCGGGCTCAGTAACCCACAACCCCCACCTTATTGGCCAACATTGGTGTCAATCACAAGCTAATACGTGTGTTTAGCACTGGGGAACAAAGTTGGCGCTGTCAGAAGTTTATTATGCCTGAAATCGACTAAAGAAAGGCAAAGAAGTGACGGAGCAGATTTCATATTTGGAGTACTTTCCTGCAGCAGATTGGACATAATTTCTTGACTGGAATATATTCTCTGGACCTTTACGGAACAAATGAGACCAACGTTGTGTGAATATGTTGATGTTTGACAGAACCAGAGCGCTCAATGGTAAGTGAAGTCCAGATTCACACTTTGTGACTTTTCTATAAAAACGTCTTTCCTGTCAGCACTGTGGTGATTGCAGGTGAAAATGGTTTGCATATCCAGAAAGACAAGCGCCGCAGCTTTCATTTGATGTGTAGATTGTTTGTGTGGGTGACGCAGAAGTGTATGTACATTGCTGTAAAGTTGTAAAGTAGGCCCGGGCCGTCGGAACGTTAACAGGTTAATAATTATCGCGATAATATCGTTAATCGCGATTATTTTGGCCACGATAATCGTGAGTCTAAAATTTAATATCGTCCCATCCCTAGACACGACTAGATTGTTTGAGGCAGCAACTCTGGTGTTTCTACCACTCTGTAAAAATTTAGAGAGTGGAGGAGGAGCAAGGCCATGAAGAATTTTGAAGACCAAGTTAGCATCCTGAAATTTTACTAGATTGTCCCAATTTAAAAGTTTATGTTTGCTCAAGACTTTACAATGGTGATGGCGAAAAGGTTTCATATCCAGGACTTTGAGAGCCTGTTTATAGGCTGACTGGATTGGTTTTATTGTTGTCTTGCAGCCCTGAGACCAGGAGGTGACATAGTAGGTCAGGTGAGGCATTATCATTGCATTAAAAAATATATTTGCAGCTTCTTGGTTTAAATTATGCCTGATATGTCTAAAATTTGCTATATTTAGTTTCACTGTTTGGGTGGCCTTCTTTACATGTTGTTTAAAAGTAAGATTTGAATCTAACACAACACCCAAATATTTATATTGCGTCACGATGCTTATTTTATTACCCGCAACAACAACATCAGGATTTGGGGAAGTTGATGGTCTTTTTGTAAAAAACATGCATTCAGTTTTTTTTACATTTAGATGAAGACATGATCCAGTCAGCCAATTTGAAATATGGGCCATAGTTTCAGACAGTTTTTTAGCAGTTTCATCTTTGTTTTTTCCATGTACTTAGATCACAGTGTCGTCTGCGTACATTTGTACCTCACATCCAGTGCACACTGTTGGCAAATCATTGATGTAAAGACTGAACAGAATTGGTCCCAGGATAGATCCCTGGGGGACTCCAACATTATATGCCAGATGAGACGACAGTGTGTTATTAACTTTAACTGCTTGTGTTCTATGTTGTAAGTAAGATTTGACCCAATTTACAGCATCTGGTGAGAAATTAAATTGTGCTAATTTTGAGATGAGAATTCTGTGATTAATTGTGTCAAATGCCTTTTTCAAGTCAAGGAAAATGGCACCGACCACACCCCCTTTGTCCATTTTAGATTTTACACTTTCAGTGAAAAAACAGGTAGCTGTTCCGGTGGAATGATTGGTTCTAAAGCCAAACTGCATGGGGTGCAGGTCTGTATGGTGAGTTATTGAGGTGGCCTCAATAACTCATCACTGTCTGATATGAAATCAGAATAAACTTAAACTTAAATTCTCAACAGGATTAAGATCAGGGCTTTGTGATGGCCACTCTAAAACTTTGACTTTGTTATCCATAAGTCGCTTTGTAACCAGTTTGGCAATATTTTTTGGTTCATTGGCCATATGGAAGACCAATTTTCACCCAAGTTTAACCTCCTGACTTACGTCTTTCTACATAATATTCTTTCCTCATGATGCCTTTTGGGAAGTGCACCAGTTCCTCCTGCAGCAAAACAACCCCACAACCTGATACTGCCACTAGGGATATGTCAGAACGACTGACAGGAGGGACCAAAGAGACAGAACTTGGGGAAAGGTTTAACAGTGTTTAGTTATAGATTTACAAAGTGCAATATGACCATAGATCGCTCGGTGAATTGAGAGCGGAGTGTTTGCTGTGGTCCAGGGGTAGAGCGGGAGCAGAGTCAGAGATGAGATGAACAGTACCAGTAGAGAAGAGCTGAGCAGATCCAGAGAGCAGGGTCAGTGGAGGTGAGCAGGGTTGGAGACTAAAGAGCTGAGCGGCTCCAGGGAGCAGGATCTGTTGAGGAGCAAAAGTATCCAATTCAACAGGAGTCAAAAGTGAAAAAACATAAATTGAGTCAAGCAAAGTGTACCACAAAGATACATGCAGCTGATTGCGGATTAGGTCCAGGTGTGCACAGGAGGAGCCAAATCTCTGCCCGGCTCCAGGCTCAAACACAGAAGGGAGGGGAAAAGGTGCAAAAAATGGCAGGATTTACAGGGCTCATGATAGGATTGGACGAAATTTTGACAAAAATATTCACGATTAACGATATTATCAAGATAATTATTAAACCAAGGTTTACACTTTTTTTAAAAGTCACTAAAACATCAATTGCAATACAATTTGCAGGTGTCTGAGCGATCATCTTTGTTAATTTCACTTGCAGCAAAAAAAACAATGTATGAATAATAAATGCATCAATAACTCTTGACTATAAAAACACATGAACCAACCCAAGAAAGCCTCCACAAAAAGGATATGATAAAGGATATGCTGGCATCGCAGCCATCAGCTGTGCAAAATACTATTTAGCTAGCGCTAATCTAGTGATAGCAAAGCCGACACAAACATGCACCATTATTCATACAAATCCAAGCTAACACAAACTACATGCAGTGGTTTATTTACAGTGGCTATTATCGACTCAGGTTTGTCAAACAATGCAGGATGGTTGTCTCGTAAATGTGCACGCAAGTTACTCGTGTTTGCCCTCAGAGCCGCAACTTTTTTCTGCAGGCTCTGCTGATTGATAGCTCATCACCTTGTTATTCTTGTTTTTCAAAGCCATAATATTTCCACACATCATACTTCACCTTCTTAAATGAAAGATATAAATGTGTGGCATCATCCAGATCCACTGACTGACCAATAGCCATGACAGTAACTGACGGTGGTGAATAACCATCCCCAATTCAGAATAGGCACAGAGGCTAACAAGTTTCATTGCTATGATAGAGGGCCTCCTTGTGGACAAACACCAGAACTATCATTTAAACGTTGAAATCAGAAACATCAGAATCAGAAGACGTCTGATTCTGATGTTTCTGGTTTCAATGTTTAAATAAACATGAGGCACTGTGGTCCCATAAAGATGATTATAATTTGGTGAGATGATCACAATTATTTAAAAATGCCACAAACAATTAATTGCGGACATGTTTTATCGCAATTAGTGATATTATCGTTTATCGTCCCATCCCTAGCTGCCACCCTTGTATTTCACAGTTGGAATGGTGTTCTCAGACTTGCAAACTTCCCTCTTTTTCCTCCAAACGTAACAATGCTCATTATGGCCAAACAGTTAAATTTCATGTCCCCAAAAATGAAGGTCTTTGTCCCTGTGTGCATTTGCAAACTGTAATCTGGCTTTTTATGTTTCTTTTGGAGTAATGGGCTGAAAGGCCACTCTACCAGGAAGAAGCTGTGTCAGTACAGTACTTGTTTCACTGTGGGTAAGGAGACATTCTTGCTAGCTTCAGCCATCATCATCACATGGTGTTTTGCTTCTGTTCATGTGTTGATATGCACATCTCAGACCAAAGCAAGGGAATCTCTGGGACATAGAACCTGTCTTCGACTTGAGCGGTATAATGACTGGACATTCCCATGGTGTTTGTACTTGAGTATAATTGTTTGAACAGGTGAATGTGCCCCTTCAGGCATATGGAAATTGCACCCAAGGCTGAACCAGACTTGTGCAAGTCCCCAATTCTCTTCCTGATATCTTGGCTGATCTTTCTTGATGATATTACTCAAAGAAGCAGCAAGTTTCAGGTGTTCAAATACATCCACAGGTATGTCAAATGCTGTCAATAAACCTGAAGCTTCCAAAGACATGGCATCATCTGGGTTTTCCCAAATTGTTTAAAGGCATAATCTTGCTGTATGTAAACTTCTGACTTTGAAGAAAGTAATGAAAATTTTTGATATCCATGAAACCAGAAGTTAATGTCAAAAATAGCATCTTTATGAATGAAATCAAAGTTCCGTCCTCTGTTCCTTTTTTTTTCACAAAGCAGCAGACCTAGGTGACCCTTCTGGCTTAAGGTCCTTTGAAGCCAGTGTCCTGCTCTGAGGGCTGATGATTTTACAAAATCATCACAAGCTTGGTCCTTGTAGATGACTTAGTTTTGAGGGTTGTAAAGATAGGAGCAAAAGATCCTGTTTATTCTAATTCTTTTGTAGGGTTGTAAACTGGGGAATGTGGATTCCCCTGTGTTGAAGATTTCCAGAAGTCTGGCTGTCAGCCCCTCTTATGGATGGCTGCATTTCATTCATACCAAAATTACCAAATCCTACGCATGTAACAGATTTAAGAAAGCAAAATTGGAAAAGGAGTAAGTAGAGAGCAGTGGGCATGTACTGGTGGTGGTGAAAACAGGGATTTAACAGGTGTCTTGAAAATAAGCAGTTAAGATCACTGCAAATACAACTTTGGTTGAATAAATTGTGAGGAAAAACAAGAATAACATGGTTAAAAGCTCTGAAAAGTTGACTTTGGATGGATGGGTTAGGTTCCAGGACCTATTCCACAGACTAACAGTAGCTAACAGAGTATGGAGTTAATGTATAAAGCACGAAATTATTAAGCAACTTTGAGTACCTGCAAAAACGCTATATATGAGTAATACATTATTATATTGTTATGATATGATTGTGTATGCTGTTTTTGGTCCACACAATGTGATCAGCTTGATGAATGTGACTTCTCTGTGTTGACCTAAACATCCCTGTACTCTCACTAAATGCTTTTTGTGTTGCGACTTTGCTGAAACTTCCTCTCACTAGAGTGTTCTGCTCCTCAGGTTGTTTTACCGCTGCATTCTGGGTAAAAAAGCTGGACAGAAATGGTGTGGAAATGTGCCCTGGACAGAGGTAAGTAAACTGTCATAATGTACTATAAAATAAAGTATAATTAAATGTATTAATACAAGTTTTATGTTGTCTGCATCATCCCTTAATCATTGAGATATGATCCATAGCAAACGAAAAATTCACTCTAAAGCTTTCACCCAATTGACAGAATTGAAGTCGTTTCGCCGCTCATGCTCAAGCTTCTTCAGTCCTGGTCAGGTTACTGGTGGGACACTGCCTTATCCTCCTGAGACCCGAGCTCTTGCATGACATGCTTTATTAATTTCTCTTTGTTATTTGGGCTGATTGGGACCTGATGAGTGTAAATACAAAGAATTATCTTTTTACATTATGTAGTTTCTGAGAAAAATTATGTAAATCAATGTCCTCATATGTGGACATTTTAATCATTTTGATAATTTGAATAATGATTTGCCAAAACGTATTAAATTTATTAAGACCCTGAATACAGCAACATTTGTCCTGAATGTAAAAACAAAATGAGAAACAACAATTGTACCTCTTGGAACAATGTGTCTCATGTGAAGAGCTGCTGACAGGTGCAGGAAGAAAAAAAATAAAACATTGTAAATGTAAAAACATTTCTAAATTGAATATATTTGCATTGCAGCTGTTCGTATATGCTGTTATTCTTCTTCTAAAAATTTGCATTGTGGCCTAGACAACCCAATATGTGTTGTCCACATATGAGGACACCAGGTCTCAGCTTCTCCCTTCAGATCGATTTAACCTCCTAACTACACTGTAACTAACACACACCCTATTAGTTTACAGTTTCTGTTTGTTGGCTAGGTCTACTGAACTACATTAAAGGGGTATACTACAAAGGGAGATTGGGGACTAAGGTGGGTTAGTCAAGCTCAAACCCTGGTTTTCCTGTATCATGAAGGCAGCTCATTTGTTATAGAGTGATATAGAGGCAGCTGATCTAACCTGGTCCAGAACAGGTTAAAAGCCCAAGTAAAGACTTGCTCAAAGAGACAGCCAGGTCTTTCTGCACATATTATTGATCAGTGCTGTAGTTTGAGTGTTTGGACAGTGGTTATACATTGCAGTAAACCCTTTACATCATATATAATCACTTGGAAACACAAGCGTACCAACAGAGGCTTTATTCACAAATGCTCAGAGGTGCAGCATTCACCAGAGGGGACTTTTATGCACTGTTTTTCAGTTCTTTATGAGATTGTTTTCTTTGATCCTCTGAAAAAAGGGCCATCATCAGATTCACAAGGTTTTCGATTGTGTAGCAACTATAGGAGAGGATTGTCAGGTCCAGGTGAAAGTCTTCAGGAAGCCTGCACAAACCGACCAGTACATCCTTTTTGACTCACGCCATACACTGCAGCACAAACCTGGAGTTATTTGAACAACACACGGCTCAATTGGAAAAGTGAAAGAAGAACACCACATGTAGAACACCTTCCAAAATGGGCCTTCAGTAGATCTAAGAGCACTAAAGCACAGGACAACAGGGTTTCAGAAGCTAGGACAAAATGTGTAACTATTCCCTATACAGCTGGTGTGTCTGAAAAGCTTCAGAGGATTTTCTGACGGCATGAAATCCAGGTCTATGTCAAACCTACAAACACTTTAAAAAATGAAACTGGTTCACCCAAATGACAAAACCCTGAACCACAAGCAAAGCAATGTGGTCTACTCCATTCAGTGTAGCAAAGACTGCAGTGAGCATTATATTGAAGAAGCTGCTTGGATGAGCAGCGAAATGTCTTTTTTTTTTTTTTTGTGGCTATTTTTGTCCTGTTGACAGAATTGATTTTCTTTTTATTATGTATCATACCTAGATGACCGAGGGATTATACAGACATTATATTGAAGAAACAAAACAGCCACTCCATAAGAGAATGTACCAACATCACTACAAGAGCAGCTTGAACAGGACTCAGGGACTTGCACATCATTTATCTACTATTTATAACTCCATCTTCAGACCTATATCAAAACAAGGGAAACTATTGAATGCCAGTATGCTAAAAGGCATAAGAGCACCCTTAGGGCAATTATGCAAAATATGACTCGAGCACAGTTGGTGTAGTTCAGTAGACCAAGTTAACAAACAGAAACCGTAAACAAATAGGTGTGTTAGTTTCAGTGTTTTCAGACACCTATAAAGCTGTGTCCCACCAGCATTCTCTTTATTCTGTAACTGGACAAAAAATTTAGGGTAGAGTTTTCTTTTGCCAAGTTTTACGTTCTGATGTTATTCTTTGTTGGATTAGGTTTTTTTTCGAGCATCTCGCCTCGATTACTAAATAAGGTGATTATTTTAAAAACACAGTATAACTTTTTTGCCAAATAGATAAAAAATAAAGAACTTTTTGACCAACTATTTGGCCTGGAGAAAGTTGTATCCAGTACTTTTTAAATAACTAATTAATTACAATAAGTCTGAGTAGTTGTTACAGATCTAATAGCGGTCACACCATCTGAGTTGAATCACAGAACCACAGTGTCTAACCAAGGTTGTTTTTTTTTTTGCCATGAAGCCCAGCAAAGAGAAGAGTCCTCTAGCAGAGAGCCAGCAGCAGCCATCCTGTGTGCCCCCTGTGCGCAACCCCTTTAAGGCCCCAGCCACAACAGACTGCAACTCTGCCTGGAAAAAGATCCAGAGCAGTGCTGAGGGGAGCCACCTCAAGCCCAATGTTCAGGCTGTGGTTTTAGAGGCCAAGGAGAAGGAAGAACTCGGGTCATCTAACACATCCCGGCAAAGAGTATTACCAGCAGGCATGAAGCTGAAGAAGTGTGCCACCAAAGAGGAGTCTCACACAGATCAGCCCCAACAGACCAGAGCCATGCCTAAGGAGCAGATGCAGGACCAGACCAATATTATACCAAAGAAACAGACCCAAGACCAGCCAAGAGCCACACCTAATGTGCAGATCCCGGACCATACCAGAGTCAAACTTAAGGGGCAGACCCAAGACCAGACCCAACAGATCAGAGCCGCACCTACAGAACAGACTCTGGATGGGCAGGGAGAGCCAGCTCCAGGGTCGAGCCATGAGAGACCCCTTGCAGACAGGGGGAGTGACCCATCTGGCTCCACAGGACAGGCTCAACAGCAACAGGAGGAGGAGCAGGATGATGAGGTGCTCCTGGTGCATGTACAGCCGCCTGCTCCCAAAGCCCCTGCACACTCGCATGTACAGAAGCCCCTCACCAATTTCCCAGGCTTCCAGAAGGCTTCCAAATTGAAGCCTCCACAAGATGACCCCCACAGACTCAGGAACCTGCTCTCCTTCCAGCTCCAGCAGAAGAAGGTCAGGATGCATTGGATTGTGATGTCTGTGTAATCCCTCAGTTGTCTAGGTCTGATCTATAGTAAAAGCCAAAAGGAAAATCTGTCAACTGGACAAAAAGTTGAAACTTCTTCACTCATACAACTTTTTGCCCAGCTAACAGATTTTGCTTTTGGCTTTTACATTGGATTGTGACCTGACTCTGATTCAGGTTTTTGTTCTGTTAGGCCTGCCATTACAAATTTTGAATCACGATATATTGCCACAGAGAAATATTGCAATAACCGATAATATTAAAACTTCTTTATGCCACTGACACAAAGCAAAATAGTTCCAGTAAACTAGTTTGCGTCATTAAAAGGCTAGAGCTGCAACAAATAAATTGCGGAAGGAACCAATAATTAGAAGTTATAAAAGTTATTTATTGTACCCTCTACAACTCAAGTCTTGCTGTAATCTAAAATACTCACTATTACAAAGAAATTGTACACGCGATAAATATTGAGTCCCAGAATAATATTTTACCATTATTGTGACAGGACTGTCATGATAATTACCATACTATTATTACATAATACCATACATTGTTGTTTAATATATGAAAGCTGGAACAATATTTTGTGGGATCAGTATTTATTGTGTGTACATTTTCTTTGGACTACTGGGACATTTTTAGTTATTTTTGGCTATACGATAAAAGTTTGAATTAATAACTTATAAGTGTCATTATAGATACAAACTAAGAAATAAAGAGTTTCATTCTGCAATTTATTTATTGCATTGCAATAAATTATTTATACATATATATATATATGTATATGTATGTGTGTGTACAGTCCCTGACAAAAGTCTTGTCGCTTATCCATTTTGTAGAAACAAAAGCTTATAACCTGACTTTAAATTAATCGATTGGTCTTAGAAATGTCTCATATGAAAGCTAAAGCCCTCCCAAATTATGCTCAATATACTAAAATAAATTTGCTTCACTGAAGAAAGATTGATCATTTAAGGAACACAAAAAGGTCAGATTTTGGCAAGACAAAAGTTTTGTCGCCTACAGAAAATTGAACAAATAATTTACTTCAATTACAAAAATATGTTGCATAACGTCAGTGAATTAAGTAGTGGTGCTGTGAGATCCATATTTAATATCTTGTATGACTTCCATGAGCTTGAAGGACTGCATCCATGCGGTTCGACAATGATTCATACAATTTGTTGATGAAGTCATCAGGAATAGCAAAGAAAGCAGTCTTACATGCCTCCCAGAGTTCATCAAGATTCTTTGGTTTTGCCTTCCATGCTTCCTCTTTCATTCTACCCCAGACATGCTCAATGATGTTCATGTCTGGTGACTGGGCTGGCCAGTCCTGGAGCACCTTGATCTTCTTCGCCTTGAGGAACTTTGATGTAGAGATAGAAGTATGCGATGGAGCACCATCCTGCTGCAAAATTTGACCCCTTTTATGGTTGGGAATATAAGAGGTAGCTAATACTTCTTGATATTTTAGGCTATTGATATTGCATTCCACCCTGCAAATGTCTCGCACACCCCCATACTGGATGTAACCCAACCTGGAAAACCATTCCTGTTTTGGGGGGCTGTCTTACTGTTGCCCCTCTAGTGCACCTGTTGTTTATTTCATTAACAACAAAGCAGCTGAGACTGATTAACAACCCCCTATGCTTCTTAACTGACCATATCAATATCCTAGAAATTTGAGTGATAAGTTGCTATACTCTGATTAAAGTGTGTTCTTCTTCTTCACGTGTGTGTGTGTGTATATATATATATATATATATATATATATATATATATACACACATATAATTTTGAATAGTTTTTATGGTTTACATCTCTTGGGTTAATGTGTCAGTGGTATGAATTAGTTTCAATATTGTTTATTTATTTAAAATATATATAGCACTTCAACACATCCATCTGTACTTAGGCCTGTCACGATAAGAACATTTTGTTGTATGTGGTTAAGGTTGTGCTCAAGTTGTTTAGGGGTAATGCACTGTGTGTGTGTCTTTTAGGCCACTCTGGGTGTGGTTAACCTGGATGCTCTCCCAGATAAGGGCACACGCTTAAAGACCCAGGTGAAGGAGCTGGAGGACGCGTTGGACGCACTCAGCCTGTCAGCCTCCTCTCTGACAGGTGCCACAGTTTCTCCTCTCACACAATATAAACTAGGCTTTTATTATACTTGTGTGTAAAAGGTCCATATTACCCTATTTTCCGAGCTGTTATAATGTTGTTGCTCATCAAAAACATCCCTTGAGTTGTGTTTTGTCTCATTCACACATGGTTAACACACAAATCCACATATTTAGGTTGAGTTCTTCAACACTCTGTTGGATGATTTGAGCCCTGAAATTTCCAGTCTCTACTGAACAAAAGGTAAAAGGTAGCTGTAAACTTGAAAACTACCAATCTATGACATTACAATGTGAAACAGAGCATTTTGAACTTGAGTTTTTTAGTCCATCTGCATCATTTGATGCATCCGTCAATGACTGGAGGATTTGACCTATTGGCGTGTTTTGGGCTGATGGGGAAGCTGCATGTTTCCGTGTCTGGATGGGTTTCCTCCGGACACAAACTCCACACAGAATCTGGAATTTTCTTGCTGTGAAGCATGAGTGCTAGGCAGTTGGCCGCCTGCCTTTAAACACTCCATTAAAATGCTTAGACTAATGCAACAATTTCTTACATTTTAGAACATGCCTGCCACAACATGTTTGTATTATTCATAAGACCCCCACAAAGGTTGGATAGGTCAGCCTGCTGAAGCATTCTGACGATGACTCTTGTAGCCCAAACATCTGTGTGCCTGCAGGTGCTGGAACTGACCCTTCTTGGGATGCCCCTGTCACAGCCAAAGCTCTAGTGAACCCCTTCAGTCGTCCTCCAGGAACTGTTCTCCTGCCCGGCTCACCTGGACCTCCCCCTCTCTCACACACCCCACATGGCCCTCAGACCTCAGGTATGTCCTCCGGCCTGCAGCTATCCCAATGCTTTCCACACATGCTCGGAGGTGAGACCAGACTCATGATTATACCCAAAAATGCATCATGCTATTTGCATGATATTTTAGAATCTTGCTGGCATAAAAGAGGTGGTTTTCAGATTGTATCTTCGCATTTGTTTAACCACGGATCTTGGTTAAACGTGATAATAAAACTGATATCATGCATGTGTTGACTCTTGTCTCCTCTCTTTGTGCAGCCCCGCCCCCAGGCCATGCATTCTATGGCGGGCGGATGACAGAGGACCGGCTGCTGGCAGTGAAGAATGCCACATGTGAGGCCATCGACCACTTGCACACATCTCTGGAGTCCTGCCCTGGGGCCGACTCAGAGGCCCCAGATCCAAAGGGTATCAAGGTGCAAAGCCAGTTTAACATTGTCATTGGGCCACAGTGGAGGGTGGACTTTGTGTGTTACATTTTAAGGAATGCAGTTTTAATCATATTAGGTCTGATGACTTGCAAGTAAATCTGAGTATATGAGTAGACCTTGTGTTATCCTGCTATGCCGATTGGTTACCCCAGGCTTGGTCTACTACAGGCCACAGACGGTGATGCTTTGTGGTAAGCATTAAATTGCCCATACTACGCTATTTTATCTACACGTGTGGACGAAATTGTTGGTACCCTTTGGTTAATGATAGAAAAACTCACAATGGTCACAGAAATAACTTGAATCTGACAAAAGTAATAATAAATTTAAAAAATTATGAAATTTAACCATTGCATTTTCGACCATGCTTGAACAGAATTGTTAAAAATAAACTCATGAAACAGGCCTGGACAAAAATGATGGAACCCCCAGAAAAGACTGAAAATAATGTGACCAAAGGGACATGTTAATCCAAGGTGTGTCCACTAGTTAGCATCACAGGTGTCTACAATCTTGTAATCAGTCAGTGGGCCTATATATAGGGCTGCAGGTTGTCACTGTGCTGTTTGGTGACACGGTGTCTACCACACTCAACAAGGACCAGAGGAAGCAAAGGAAAGAGTTGTCTCAGGAGATGAGAAAGAAAATTATAGACAAGCATGTTAAAGGTAAAGGCTATAAGACCATCTCCAAGCAGCTTGATGTTCCTGTGACTACAGTTGCACATATTATTCAGAAATTTAAGATCCATGGTACCGTGGCCAACCTCTTTGGACGTGGCCACAGGAGGAAAATTGATGACAAATCAAAGAGACAGATAATACGAATGGTAAAAAAAGAGCCCAGAAAAACTTCTAAAGAGATTAAAGGTGAACTTCAAGCCCCAGGAATATCAGTGTCAGATTGCACCATCTGTCATTGTTTGAGCCAAAGTGGACTCAATGGGAGACGACCAAGGAGGACACCATTGTTGAAAACAAATCATAAAAATGCCAGATTGGAATATGCCAAACTACATGTTATAAGCCACAAAGCTTCTGGGAGAATGTCCTATGGACAGATGAGACAAAAATTGAACTTTTTGCCAAGGCACATCAGCTCTGGAAAAATGAAGCATATCAAAAAAAGAACACTGTCCCTACTGTGAAACATGGAGGAGGCTCTGTTATGTTCTGGGGCTGCTTTGCTGCATCTGGCACAGGGGTGTCTTGAATATGTGCAGGGTACAATGAAATCTCAAGACTATCAAGGGATTCTAGAGAGAAATGTGCTGGCCAGTGTCAGAAAGCTTGGTCTCAGTCACAGGTCATGGGTCTTGCAACAGGACAATGACCCACAACACACAGGTAAAAACACCCAAGAATGGCTAAGAGGAAACCATTGGACTATTCTAAAGTGGCCTTCTATGAGCCCTGACCTAAATTCTATTGAGCATCTTTGGAAGGAGCTGAAACATGCTGTCTGGAAAAGGCACCCTTCAAACCTGAGAAAACTGGAGCAGTTTGCTCATGAGGAGTGGGCCAAAATACTTGCTGAGAGGTGCAGAAGTCTCATTGACAGTTACAGGAATCATTTGATTGCAGTGATTGCCTCAAAAGATTGTGCAAACAAAATATTAAGTTAAGGGTACCATCATTTTGGTCCAGGCCTGTTTCATGAGTTTATTCTTTTTAATAATTCTCCTGAAGTATGTTTGAAAAGCAATGTCTGACTTTCATTGGTTAAATTTCATAGAATTTTTATTCATTATTATTTTTGTCAGATTCAAGTTATTTCTGTGACCATTGTGAATTTTTTTTCATTAACCGACAGGTACCAACAATTTTGTCCAATGTGTGTATGTTATAATGTCATTCCCTCATCAAAAACATACCTGGTGTTGTGTTTAGTTTCATTCAGACATGTTTAACACACAAACCCTGCATATTTAGGCTGAGTTTTTCTCTCAAACAGAACACACAGACTGTTAGCTGTTAACTTGAAAACTTCTGCTTCATGACATCACAAGTTCATACAGTGTTTTAAGCTTTGGAGATGTAGACAGACTAATAATTTGAATGTGAATGAAACAAAACACAACTCCAGGTATGTTTGATGAAGTAACAACATGGAGTTAATATGATTAACTGAGATTCAGAAGCAGGGCCATGCCTCAACCTCCATCTGCTCCTCTCCAGCGAACCACAGCTCACCTTAAGCACACCTCTAAGTATCCAGGAGCCGTATTTTACACAAGCTTATCCCAGCAACAATGTCTGTCTCTGCTTTCTTGACACCCCTCCAGTCCCCCATTTGACCTATTTGAGCCGTGTTTCCTCCAACTGCAGGGGCTTATGCTCGCTCCTCCTGCTGCAGTGCCCACACCGAAGTGCATGCTCTCACAACTATGAGTTCTGACGAGTGCACCTCTGAAGATCTCTGCTCCAGTGAAGGTCCTAGTTTCTCCATCCAGGGAGGAGACCCTCAACGTCAATAGTTTCTCTAGATTACTCTCAACTCATTCTCCTTCAGCTCTCTCCTCTCAAACTGCATTCTGGTCAAGCTACAGCTCCTTACTCCTCTCAGTCATCTCAACTACATTATTTGTGACATCCCAACGGAAAAGCCCTTATCTCCTGAACAACGAAGTATCTACTGCTTCTCTTCATGATAAAGTCAGCTCGTGAGTCATTGCACTTTTCATGACACAGCTCTGGTTTCTCCAGCATTTACAAGGGGCAGCCTCAAGAGCTCCTGACTTGAGTTGGATGATTACTCTTCAGCGTCAAATCTAAATTGATCGAAATCTACTCGATTGTTATTCCAACCATTCTTTGCCCCTTCTGAGTAGTAGTATTGTCAGAATGAATGAGAATGCCCCAACAGGTAACATCATCTATAAGGGAATATCTCGTTCTTCAGCAAACTCAGTTTCTGCAACTCTCTTTAATCTCTTCTCAAACAAATTTGTTATTCAGGCTGCTCTAACTCCAGGTCACTGAAACCTGCAGTCTTTCTTTCACCTTCTTTTACTAAATTAAGATGCTTGGCACCAAACTCTACCTTCCACCTCTTCTTGGATTTCTTCATAAACATTGTCCTACTCTGTTTGTTCAACGTCATTGTGAGGAAGCATAAAACACTGTTGGTTGTAATATGCCAGTGGACTTCAATCGCAAATGCATGTCCTCCCAGCTCCAGTTTTCTCTTCCCCTTCAAATTTTCTACTATGTTTGGTCAATTAAACTCTTCCATTTTCCTGAGGTTGTATGAAATCACCTTAGTAAATCTCAGTTGATTTGTTTGTCCACTTACGAGACTGATCAGTCTTCTCCACAACTCCAAATTAAGTCCATACAAACCTTCACTCTTGTACCTCTCCTCCTGGTTTGCCTCCAACTCTTCCAGTAACAGTCCACTTTCCCCTTCCGTCCACTCAAGAGAATCTTTTGATTGGCCTTTCGCAGCCTCATTCCGGCATGGGCAGCCAGTCTGGATAATGATTTCAACCCTCAACTGTAGGTCCTTTCCTATGTTTATGATTGGCTCATTCCGTATTTTAGTCATTTCAGTCCATCTTTTGGGGGTTCTGAATCAGCCGGGCTAACCACCTGAGTCAGAGCCTCCATCCTGAATCTTTACCTTTTCCCCATCTATTAATGTAATCAATAGATTTCTTTATTGTATACCATTGTTGTGTTGTAGTCCTTGGTAAATTATAACGTTGCTTAAAGCTCACAAGAGCCCACTTCATGTAATCTAGGACCTTTTAATGGTATATGTGTATGGTTTAGTGTGTACCAGTGGGCTCATGCGCTGTGTTTGTGTCAGGTGTCTCTGCTGGCCCATCAGAAGAGAGCTCTGGCCTGGCTGCTCTGGAGGGAGGAGCAGAACCCCTGTGGAGGAATCCTGGGTAAGACCTGCACTCTTTTACTCACTTTACTGCGAGGAAGTGGTTGCAGTCTGTGCTCTCCTCTCTGCAAACTGTCCTGTTTAGGGTCCTGTGTCATGATACTACAATTTTAAATGATTGAAACGATTCTAAGAAATAGACCTGATAGTCAATACCGATTCTGATACCACAGTGAAAATCATTGTCTTGTCTAAAGAAAGTGTTTTTAGTACCAACATTGAATTGTAGTACTTTATATTACCATGTGGCCGTTTATATCTGTGTAATGCCTCAGTTGTCCCGGTAGGTTCCATAGTGGTTCATGTGATCTATGTAGTCTGATAGTTACACTGCAGCTCAAGATCATTCCAAAGCTATTTAGGAAAGGTTCGTTTATGTCCTGTGAACGTGACTTTTTTAATATCAATTGTTAATATCAATACTTGTTCAAATCAGTGTCTAGTTTCAATACTAGTTTTATTATCAATTAGTATCTTGTTTTCGATACTTTTGACAGCCTGTGCATGCTTCAGATATTTAACAGTGTTTTTTTTTGTTTTTTTTTTTCATTTCACTCTGAATAAATAATTACAAATTCTAAAAGCCAAAGTACGTGATATCACATGTTGTGCTTTTGGAGGCTTGTGTGTGATTTGTTGTTTTGACCCAGCTGATGATATGGGACTGGGTAAAACCCTGACCATGATCTCCCTCATACTGTCCAAGAAGGTGAAACAAAGGGAGGCAGACACAGAAGAGTGGATCTCCAAAAAAGGTCTGATTTATTACACTATCTTCACATCTGAGCAGTAGCAGCCGTCAGCCTGCATGGTTTTGACTCTGTGTCCTCTGTGTGTGCTGTAGACTCCAGTCTGGTCAGCTCCAGGAGCACACTCATCATCTGCCCAGCCTCTCTGGTTCACCACTGGAAGAAGGAGATTGACCGACATGTGAAGCCAGGGAAGCTCTCTGTGTATCTGTACCATGGATCAAACCGTGAGAAGAGTGCCAAGCTGTAAGTGCTCTTTCTCAAAGCAATCACCAGTGTGACCTTTAGGAAATCTAAGAAAAGAAATCTCAAGCACAGGCTCTGTGCACTGGTTAGTCATCTAAAGTGGACATGGACGATCTCAAAACTGACCAAGCATCTGACCTAATCTGTACTTACTTAAGTTTATGGGGTATAAACTGGCAAGGCAAGGCAAAGCAAGTTTATTTGTATAGCACAATTCGTACACAAGGTAATTTAAAGTGCTTTACAGAATAAGAAAGACATTAAAATCACACAAATCAAAACATAATCACCCAATCTGCAACTCTCTCACCCACTCGTTTGCACCCTTTAAAAACTCTCTCTCGCACTCTTTAAACACTGTCTTGCTCAATTTAAGAACTTTCCCATTACTTTACAAAAAACTTTCCTGTCACTTCTCAAATAATTTCCTGTCACTTTACTATGTCTAATAAAAGTCCATCAGTCCATGTTTCTTTTGTCATCATAAAATTACCATTAAAGGAGAAGAGTGCAGAATAAAAACCTTTCAGTCATATGCACAGCTAAACAGAACCGTTTTGAGCCTGGATTTAAATATTGTCAAAGTGGAGGCCTGTCTCACATCTTCAGGAAGACTGTTCCAAGTTTTAGCTGCATAAAACTGAAACGTTGATTCCCCATGTTTAGTCCTGACTCTGGGCACCAGCAGGAGGCCTGTCCCTGAAGTCCTCAAATTGCGAGATGGTTCATATGGCACTAACATGTCGGAGATATACTTTGGACCTAGACCATGGAGAGACTTATACCCAAGCAGAGCTCATTTAAAGTCTATTCTTTGAGCTACAGGAAGCCAGTGCAGAGACCTGAGCACAGGACTTATGTGCTCGTACTTGCTGGTTCTAGTCAGGACCCGAGCAGCAGCATTCTGGATGTACTGCAGCTGTGTTAAGGCTCGTTTGGAGAGGCCAGTGAGCAGGCCGTTACAGTAGTCTAACCTACTGGAGACAAATGCATGGATAAGTCTCTCTAAGTCTGGTTTTGACAGTAAACCTTTGATTTTTGCTATGTTTTTTAGGTAGTAAAAAGCTGCAGATGTTATTGATTTGATGTGGCTGTTAAAATTCAAGTCTGAGTCCATTATTACCCCTAGATTTCTAGCCTGATTTGAAGGTTTTAGAGAGAGAGACTGGAGGTGACTGCTGACACTTTCTCTATGTTTCTGTGGGCCAAAGATGATGACTTCAGTCTTGTCTGAGTTTAGCAGAAGAAAGTTGTTTTGCATCCACACACTGATCTGCTCGATGCAGTGGCAGAGTAAATCCACTGGTCCATTTTCACCTGCTGCCAGTGAGATTGAGTGTCATCTGCATAGTTGTGGTAAGACACATTATTGCTGCGTATTAACTGGCCTAACGGCAGCATGTAGAGATTGAACAGCAGGGGTCCCAGGATTGAACCCTGGGGTACCCCACAGGTCAGGGACATTTTATCTGATATACCGTAAATTTCGGATTATAAGCCGCTACTTTTTTTCCACGCTTTGAACCCTGCGGCTTTTACAGCAGTGCGGCTTATATATGGAATTTTACTGGATAACGGCCCCTGGGGGGCGCTCTCTAGCTGTAAACGTAAAAGTGAGACAGACGTGGGGAAAGATTCTGCTCTGAAGAATTCACTAGTTTTGATTTTGAACGATCATTTTGCGCATCATGAAATGGATATGATGCAGTTTTTAAGATAAAGAAACAGAAAGGAAACAGAGCAGGGGTCGGCCTTTAACATGCAAAGAGCCATTTGGACCCACTTTCCACATAAAATAAAACACTGGGAGCCGCAAATACTTTTTGACATCTAAAATGAAGATAACACTGTATAATAACAATAATGTAACGGAATAATGTAGGTTTTACTTTCACGGACAAGCCTTCTACACGTGGCAGATAAATATGGCAAAAACAACTTAAGTGCATTAAAAAAATACAACTCACCAAACCGCTGCATCATGCATCGCGCTGATTATGTGATTATGTCTACTCTACTCCGCAGTTTCTTTAAAAAAACTCGTAGCGTATCGTTTAATCCCAGGTGCTTATTCTCCATGTGCCAAAGCAGTTTTGAAGGTTTCATTGCCTTATTTGCTTTTCCCGTATGTTACGCAGAGCGGACTGTGCGCGTGAGTCACCTGTAGTGACAAACCCAGATTTTAAGTAGGCATTGTCTGTTAAATTTATCTTTCTTTTTCTTGGAGGTCGTAGTCTCCTCTTCTGGCTCCTCAGTTGTCCTTTTCCCCTTTGTTAAAAAGATCTCCAAAGACTTTTGTTTTGGCTCATTTTCACTCGCTTGTGGCTCTACTTTTGTGCGTCGTGTCTGATGTGTTATACGTGATACGTCACCGCGGAGACAAGAGCAGATAATATACTTGCTACTACATCAAATAGATTTCTGTGGCGATTTCCAGCAGGATTTTCATGATACATCTACGGACGAGCTTATTAGTGTGTCATTAGGGACGGGCCAAAGTTGCTCCTGACCCCTGTGCGCACAACGTCTGAAAATCAGGGCTCTTTACGCAGGACTGTGAGCTGTGTCTGTGTCAGTTCCCAAGCCACGCAGAGCCGCAGTATAAGGCTGAAAGAGGCGCATACGGCTCCGGAGCCGCGAGTTGCCGACCCCTGAAATAGAGCCACTGCACGTAAGCTCGACATCAATGAATCCAACTTGGTCAATGTAAAAAGACGACAAAAGTTTTCAGAGGAAATAAAAGCAGATTTTCCGTGTTGGTGCAGCTTTATTTTCTAAACCTGCAGATGTGTTCATCCCGTGTTGTTGTCGTGTTGGTGCCAATTTTCAGGCAGTTTAAAAAAAAGCGTGTCAGTGCACCGTCTTTCTGTGTAAATATCTCATGTTACAATATGAAAACCTGCGGCTTTTATTCAGGTGCGGCTTATATATGTACAAAATTGATTTTCTCTTCAAATTTAGCTGGTGCGGCTTATATCAAGGTGCGCTCTGTAGTCCGAAATTTACGGTACATTTTCCAATTTCAACAAAGTACTCCCTGTTTTCTAAATAGGACTTGAACCAGTTAAGTGCAGTACCAGAGATGCCCACCCAGTCCTCTAGTCTCTGTAAGAGAATCCCATGATCCACAGTGTCAAAGGCAGCACTCAGATCTAACAGGATCAAGACTGAGACTTTGCCTGCATCAGTGTTCAGGCGGATGTCATTTGTCACCTTGATAAGAGCAGTCTCAGTGCTGTGGTGGGGTCTAAAACCTGATTGGAAGACATCAAAGGAGTTGTTCATTTCGAGAAAGTTAATAAGTTGTTGGTAAACAACTTTTTCGAGGACTTTGCCTAAAAACGGCAGATTTGAGATCAGTCGATAATTGTTCAATATTGTGGCATCAAGACTGCTCTTCTTTAGGAGAGGCTTGATAACCGCAGTTTTCAAAGCGCTTGGGAATGTTCCAGATTGAAGTGACATATTAACTATGTGAGTGAGTGGTGACAGCAAACTGTTGAGCACAGACTAATATATTTTGATTACCTTGTTACTTTTTATTGTTTTGTAAAATTATATTTGCTATATTAGCATGTTTTATAAGTTTCATGTTTGTTTTTGTTGCTCTGAGTCACCCATCCCTTTGCTCCCTATACTGTCACTACCCCTTCAGAGCACTATCACAACACAATTAGTGTGCATCCCACTAATGAAACTACTGCACATTACGTCAGGATTGTCAAGTTGATGTGTACAATTTTGTATCATGTTTTTGTATATTTATAGACCGTTGTGTGGGAGCATGGATGATGTTGGCTTGTGGGCTGAGCATTGCACTGAATCTTGCAGCTAACAGGCAGGAGGGTTCGAATAAGGCTCAGGAGAGATCGCTAAAATACTCAAACATGCATGAATGACATCTAAAACCTCTTAATGATTTTGATGAGGGAACTACATAACATGGTAGAAACCCTACACAAAAATCTATTTTACATTATTTCCCCTCTTCATATGCAAAGTGAAAGTGAAACTCACAATTCACTCCACTCCCTGCTCTCTCCTGTCTGCTGTTAAACATATAAATAATTTTGTGGTCTGCAGTCATAGAAAACACCTGCTACTGCAGTTTTTGTTTTGATCTCACACTAATCAAAGTATTGTTTTTTAGTATACTATAATCCCATTATTGTCCCATTGTCTTCATATTAAACTGTGTATAGCTTTGGATCATCTTACTCTTAAAGGAAATCTGAAATGTTCTATATTTCAGACTGGCCGATTATGATGTGGTGGTGACAACCTACAATTTAGTCTCCAAGGAGATCCCTCCTCCAAAGGACAAAGTGGAGAACACCAGCAGGGACACAGGGGGGACAGTGGTATGTGTCTGTTCTTCTGTTGGACTGTACCTCTGTAGCAAGTCTCTGTTGGGCTGTTGTAGGTCTATGTAGGATTTCTCCTCTATAGTAGGTCTCTGTAGTAAGACTATAAGGCTGTAGTGGATCTCTGTAGGACCTGCTCCTCTGCACTAGGTCTCTGTAGGACCTCTCTGAACATGTCTGTTCTGACTTTGTCCCTCCTTCAGCTTCCTCATGCCACCCCTCTGCTGCAAGTGGTCTGGGCACGGATAGTCCTGGATGAAGCCCACAACATCAAGAACCCCAAAGTGCAGACGTCTATAGCCGTGTGCCAGCTCAGCGCCCAGACGCGCTGGGCTGTCACGGGCACTCCCATCCAGAACAACCTGCTGGACATGTACTCCCTGCTCAAGTACGGCCACACTTCAGCATTGCACACCTGCTTATGAGGGCATTATAGTCCCTCTTACCTTCTGTACTAATGAATTAATTGGGTCTCCACACTTATTCAAAGCAGATGTGTGTAATGGGCATGTGATTTCAAACACACTTGTATTATGTGTTGTGTAGGTTCCTTCGCTGTGCTCCGTTTGATGAGTTCAAACTATGGAAGGCTCAGGTGGACAATGGCTCCAAGAGAGGCCGAGAGAGGCTTAACATCCTGACCAGGACCCTGCTGCTGCGGAGAATGAAGGACCAGCTGGACTCAACTGGAAAACCCCTGGTAACAAGGCTGTCAGCAAGGGTGTCAACAAGGGTTTAGGCCCACTCTGCAAAAAACGTTTCTATTTGAAACCATTGGATCCACTATTTCACTGTGCCCTTCATTTTATTAGAGGTGATGAATTTCAAACCCATCTCTGTATTCTTTATGAAAAAATGGGTTGACCATCACTGTCTGTTAGAACAGCACTATATGAAATTCATCTTCAAGGGACTACTTGAAAAACTGCCAGAATACCTCACCTGCATGTTAATCATTGATACTGGAACATTTAATACCAGATCACTTGAGTGTATAAGGGTAAGAAGTAGCCTCACCAAACTGCTTTTTTTTTTTTTGCTCCACAAAAATGGAATACAATCCAAGGAAAAGCAAAACTAGATACTTTAGTAACACAATTGCAATTTAATAATCTTGTAACAAACTTTTACAGTGGGGACAAAAAAGTATTTAGTCAGCCACCAATTGTGTAAGTTCTTCCACTTAAAAATTTTTATCAAACAAAGATTTCTGGCTCTCACAGACCTGTAATTTCTTCTTTAAGAGGCTCCTCTGTTCTCCACTCGTTACCTGTATTAATGGCACCTGTTTGAACTCGTTATCAGTATAAAAAGTACCTGACCACAACCTCAGTCAGAATCCAAACTCCACTATGGCCAAGACCTAACAGCTGTCAAAGGACACCAGAAACAAAATTGTAGACCTGCATCTGGCTGGGAATCTGCAATAGGTAGACAGCTTGGTGTGAGGAAATCAATTGTGGGAGCAATTATTAGAAAATGGAAGACATGCAAGACCACTGATAATCTCCCTTGATCTGGGGCTCCACTCAAGATCAAAATGGGGTCAAAATGATCACAAGAACGGTGAGCAAAAATCCCAGAACCACACAGAGGAACCTAGTGAATGACCTGCAGAGAGTTGGGACCAAAGTAACAAAGGCTACCATCAGTAACACACTACGCTGCCAGGGACTCAAATCCTGCAGTGCGAGACATGTTCTCCTGCTTAAGCCAGTAAATGTCCAGGCTCGTCTGAAGTTTTGCTAGAGAGCATTTGGATGATCCAGAAGAGGACTGGGAGAATGTCATATGGTCAGATGAAACCAAAATCATGGTCAGATGAAACCAAAATAGAACTTTTTGGTAAAAACTCAACTTGTCGTGATTGGTAGAGAAAGAAATGCTGAGTTGCATCCAAAGAACGCCATACCTACTGTGAAGCATGGGGGTGGAAACATCATGCTTTGGAGCTGTTTTTCTGCAAAGGGACCAGGATGACTGATCCATGTAAAGGAAAGAATGAATAAGGCAATGAGATTTTGAGTGAAACCCTCCTTCCATCAGCAAGGGCATTGAAGATGAAACTTGGTTGGGTCTTTCAGTATGACAATGAAAGAGTCATACGAAAGAATGGCTTTGTGAGAAGCATTTCAAAGTCCTTGAGTGGCCTAGCCAGTCTCCAGATCTCAACCCCATAGAAAATCTTTGGAGGGAGTTGAAAATCCACGTTGCCCAGTGACAGCCCCAAAACATCACTGCTCTAGAGGAGATCTCTATGGAGGAATGGGCCAAACTACCAGCAACAGTGTGTGAAAACCTTGTGGAGACTGGATTTTTCTTCTCATTTTGCCTCTCATTGTTGAATTGTACCTATGATGAAAATTACAGGTCCCTCTCATCTTAAGTGGAAGAGCTTGCACAATTGGTGGCTGACTAAATACTTTTTTGCCCTACTATATACACACAACTGCTCCTCTTTTTAATGATTTATATGGACTTGTATACTTGGTTGTTTCTTTTGTTTTCCTGTATGTATTGTATTTTAAACTGGGAGCCCATGAAAAAGAGAACCCAAGTGCTTTCACTCGGTTCTCCTGTATAAATAAAGATCTTTTATCTTTATTTATACAGGGGAAATCCCTATGAGGTTTTTGCCGAGTCACGCTAAAATCAATAAATCCTGACAGACCAGGCAGTGGACAGGGAGCTGCGGGTGAAGATCAAATGTTGTCATACCGTGCAATCCGTACCCTGCTGGCCTCCTCTGGGAACTAGTACCCTCTAGGGTCTGCTTTGGACCCCTGAGACTGGGCGGTACGGTTCTCTTTAAACAGTGGAGACACTTGCAGCCCACACTGATCTGCTCCAAAGTGAACCAGTGGAAACGAGGCTATAGTTGTTACTAAGTACTTAGTTCCACTTGTGTTACACTAATTATGGTCTCTGCGCAACAGGTACATCCTGTTACACAAGTGCGCAATTTCCCTTAAAACAACAGCCTGCATTCTGCGACCCAAACTCTTGATGTATGCCTCTTGCCACTGTTTTAAATGGAATTAATCCCTAATTTATGTGCCTCTTTCCCTACTTGTGGGAACCATTCCATCCACACTACATGAGTACAGTGTAACACACACACAACACACACCTGACTAATCCATATATATATATATGTGTATGTGTGTGTGTGTGTGCGCGCAGGTGTCCCTCCCAGAGCGCACCTGTGTGGTCCACCAGCTCACTCTGTCTGAGGACGAGCAGGCTGTGTATGATGTGGTCTTTGCACAGTCCAGGTAACATGGTCTGGGATTTTACTCTCAATAGGATTAATGATGCTATGAACCAAAGACTGTCAAATTTAATACTTTTTTTCAATGACATTTTTCAATGATAATCACATCCTCTGTAAACAGAATGCTGTCCATTGTAAATGTGTGCTCTCCTTTAGATCCACACTGCAAAATTACCTGAAGAGACACGAAGGCCAGGAGCTGAACAAGAGCAGCCCCTCCACCTCCAACCCCTTTGACAAGGGTCAGATACCAATACTACAATAATTAAAAACTTTCTTTAGACAGAAGAATGTGATTTTCAAAATTAAATCATAGCACAGTCTTTGGCCTTATATCTGTGTAATCCCTCAGTCCATAGGTTCCATAGTGGTCCATGGGCGTATACTAGTTTATATGTTCTTATACTTGCTCTGATACAGCTCAAGATCATTCTAAACCTATTCAGGAAAGGTTCATTTCTGTCCTATGAATGTGACTTTTTTAGTATTGATACCTGCACAAATGAGTATCTAGTTTTGATACTAGTTTTACTATTGATCACAATCTGATTTTCAATACTTTTGACAACCCCATTGTTTAGTATGAATATCCATGTTCACCATCTTGCTCCACAAGTGTTTCATCATGTTGAAATCCTATATACTGTTTGTGTGCGTGTCTCTTACACAAGTGCTCCTTTGTGTGATGTGTGCAGTGGCCCATGAGTTTGGGATATCACAGGTCAAGCCCTCCTCACAGACCAGTCAAGTGTCTAGCACTGTCCATATCCTGTCCCTGCTGCTGCGGCTGCGCCAGTGCTGCTGCCACCTGTCCCTGCTTCAGAAGGTACTGCCTTATGCCTGCACACTTAACAGTCTGTTTAAAGGACAGATAACAGGTTATTCTCTAATTTCTAAAAAAGTGGGTATTATGCCAATTTTTATTTTTTTTTAAGCTGTCTGCCATGTTATAATGTTATCTTTGTGTATTTGAGTATTTTAGAGATCTCTCCCAGGCCCTATTAAAACCCTCCTTACGGTTAGCTGTAATATTCTGAACAGTGCTCAGCCCATGAGCCTACGTCACCGATGCTCCTACGTGATAATTCTCCATACATATAGAAAAGCATGATACAAAACTACACAGCAATTTGACAAACCTAATGCGATGTGCAGTAGTTTTATTAGCAGGATGCTTGCTGTTTGTGTTGTGATGTCACTCTGAAGGGGATTGACTTAAGGCGGTGAGCAACAGGTTGGGAGACTCAGAGTGACAAAAATAAAAGTGAAACGTAAAAAAACATTTTAATATGGTGAATATAGCATTTTCAAATAATAAAACATAACACTTAAAAAATTGCGAAACTGAAAGAAAAATGTAAAATGTTTTGTAATGTGTTAAATAAATAAATATGTGTTAAACACTGCCTGGCCAAAATACGTCGCCACGTGGATTTACCTAAGCAAATAGGTACGGCTTGCTGTAGTTGGTCAGGTCTAGGTTCAGCAACAGTATGTGCTCAATGATTGAGGTCAGCTGACTACCTGAATATACTGAATGACCAGGTTATTCCATCAATGGATTTTTTCTTCCCTGATGGCATGGGCATTCATTCAGGATTCATCGGGCTCAAATTGTGAAAGAGTGGTTCAGAGAGCATGAGACATTATTTTCACACATGGATTGGCCACCACAGAGTCCAGACCTTAACCCCATTGAGAATCTTTGGGATGTGCTGGAGAAGGCTTTGCACAGCGGTCAGACTCTCCCATCATCATTGCAAGATCTTTGTGGAAAATTAATGCAACACTGGATGGAAATAACTCTTGTGACATTGCAGAAGCTTATCGAAACAATGCCACAGTGAATACGTCCCACAGTCAAAGCTAAAGGCAGTCCAACGAAATATTAGTTTGTGTGACCTTTTTTTAGTGATGACTTTTTTTTTGGCCAGGCAGTGTATAATGATCTTAACTGTGTCCTAGGCAGTTAAAAGCGGGTGAGACAGCTGCATTCAGGCCCTCTGTGTTTCTGCCCAGACTTTGGACTCCTCTGAGCTGCAGGGGGATGGCATCATTCTGTCTCTGGAGGAGCAGCTCTCCGCCCTCTCCCTGAGCTCCAGCCCAGCTTCGTCTGACCCTGACCCCAAACAGTCCGTGTCCCTCAACGGCATCCGCTTTGACGCCCAGCTGTTTGAGGATACCCAGCACAGCACCAAGGTCCTAGCACTTTGGCTAATTCTGACAATCAATGGCCAGAGTCTGCTCTGGTACACTACAGATCACACATGCACTGTTAAAGCATTCAGTATTCAGGCTTTCTATATCTCATCTTCAGGGGCATTGTCCATTTTGAGCTCTAAAGAGGGAAGAATCTTGTGGTATTACCATAGACTGTTTATATAAATGGACATGGCTAATCTGCTCCAAATGTGTTCTAAAAATAGGCAAGGCAAATATATTTGTATAGAACAATTCGTACACAAAGTAACTACAGAATAAGAAAGATATTAAAATCAATCAATACAAACAAATCAAAACATAAATAATCATCATAAAATTTACATTAAAAGAGAAGAGTACAGAATAAAAACCTTTCAGTCATATTCACAGCTAAACAGAACCGTTTTGAGCCTGGATTAAACATTGTCAAGAGGCCGTCATAGAGGCCTGTCTCACATCTTCAGGAAGAGTGTTTTGGGGTTTAGCTGCATAAAACTGAAATGCTGATTCCACATGTTTAGTCCTGACTCTGGGCTCCAGAGCCAGGACTAAACATGTGTGTCCCTGAAGTCTTCAGAGTGTGAGATGGTTCATATGGCATTAATATGTCGGAGATGTACTTTGGTGCTAGGCCATGGAGAGTCTTATTCACAAGCAGAGCTGCTTTAAAGTTTAATCTCTGAGCCAGAAGCCAGTTCAGAGACTTGAGCACAGGACTAATGTGCTTGTACTTCCTGGTTCTAGTCAGAACCCGAGCAACAGTGTTCTGAATGTACTACAACTGTCTTGACGCTCATTTGGAGAGGCCAGTGAGCAGAATGTTACAGTAGTCTAACCTACAGGAGACAAACACATGGATAAATCTCTCCAAGTCTGGTTTTGACAGTAAACCTTTGATTTTTGCAATGTTTTTTAGATGGTAAAAAGCTGCAGATGTGATTGATTTGGTGTGGCTGTTAAAGTTCAAGTCTGAGTTCATTATTCCAAATAAGGTAAAAAATATTATAAATGGGAAGTGAGCCTTTTCCCAGAAGTCACTCCCACAAGCCTTAGCAACAGCCTTAAGCCGAATTGGCTCTTTGATTGCTATGATACTCCAGGTAGGAATTTCTCAAAGATTCGCCCCCATTAACTGCTAACGTTGATGAGCTTCACTTGGCCAAATGCTTTTGGTGATGTCACACTTCATTAGTCCACTTCTTTAATTCAGTAATAACAATAGACTATATAAAGAAAATTCAACCCAGATATGATGGACTATAATGCATGTGTTTAAAGACTCAAAAATACACTTGGCAGTGGACCTAATCCTTTTAAAATCCCAATTTATAATTATATTGCCCGACCCAGCCCCGTTGCATTATCACATAACACCACTAGATGGTATCTATATTACTTCTTCCATCAGGTCAAAGCTGGCACACTATCGCAGGGCTTCCGAAACTTTTCAGAGGCGGCTGATGCCCCACTACCTTCTGTTCGGCGTTTTACTGGCAGATTAAGTGAGCCTGATAGAGCTTCATGTGTTCACAACTTCACACTGAATAGCAACGCATATGCTCACAATAAGTCACAACTGTGCCCTACACAGATGGCACATACAACACTTTTTAAGATGGTCCCACAAGTGTTCAAACTAAGCACAGTAAATCATCTTACCAGTAAAACAAAAGAGAGCGTATGCAACGTACCCTAACCTAGCCCAATCAACAGCACAGAGGGGGAAATCTGCCAACTAGTTTATTTTCAGTTTATTTCAATAACTATCTACATTTACTCACATTAATATTACAATGATATGTTTAACATATGAACTAAAGTAATAAATAAATATAATCTGGCGACCCCTCATCTGGGGAGAGGGGAGGGCACACTATCATACAGCAGTAACATGGATAGCATCTAGTGGTTATATGTGACAATACAACAGTTTGAATTACTGGTGACAGCTTTAAAGCTGCCATATAGACATCTTATCTTTGTTTTCCAGATTTCTGCAATAGTCTCTGAGCTGAAGGCCATCCGACAGCACGGGGCGAATCAGAAAAGGTCAGTACTTTATGAAGGCTTTTATGCTTGTACAGTATGATTGAATTTCGTGTAGGAAGACAGACACATGGTAACATGTGTCTATCCGTGTCCTTGTTACCATGTGTTTATCCTCATGTCCTCAGTGTCTCTGTTGCCATGTGTCTGTCCTCATGTCCTCAGTTCCCCTGTCTTCTTGTCCTCAGTGTGATCGTGTCCCAGTGGACCAGTATGCTTCACATTGTGGGTGGGCACCTGAGGCAGATGGGGCTGAGCTACGCGGTCATAGATGGGACAGTGGTGCCCAAAAAGAGGATGGACCTGGTGGAGGAGTTCAACACCAATCCCCATGGCCCACAGGTAAAGTCTGCTACTCTTCATCATGAAAGTTAATGAAATGTATGTAAACCTCTGACTTTGAAGAAAGTAATGATAATTCTAGCATTTAGCAAATGGAAATAATTTAGGTAATCCTAACTGACCTAAAACGGGAAAAGTTTAGTTTGTATCAGACAGTGACAGGAAAAAAGTGTGTGTGTCTTTTTATAGTGTATATAAACACATATGCACACAGTTGTTTTGGAACAAATTTGACTGCATAAGTGTTCAGACCGAGTCCAGCGACTTACAAATTTCAACTATTGAGCAACTATGTAGGGAACTGAAAATTAGTACTTTGAGAGTGGTCTGGGGGAGAGGACTTGGCACACAGGATTACTCAAACAAGTATGAATGAAGCAAAATGCTGATATTTTTGAGGAGGAAATGATAAAATATAGCTCTAAAACATGAAAGGTATTTTGCATAATGTGTCCTCTTTTAAACAATCTGAATCTTGGTTGATAGAAACCATGACATTGTACAGTCTGTAAGTAATATGTGCAGACCTCAGTGTGGCCCAGGTCTTACCCTGCAGAGGTACGGCTGTCCCGAGCTTACCATGGCCTGCCTATTACCCCAGGGAGGTGTGGCTGTCCCCTGAGCACAGCCTGACTGCCATGTGTTTTCAGGTGATGCTGGTGTCACTCTGTGCTGGAGGAGTGGGGCTCAACCTGATTGGAGGGAACCATCTTTTCCTCATCGACATGCACTGGTACTGGACTCTTTCGGACCACAGCTAACATATTAATTGTTAAGGAGTAGGAAACATAATGCGTTTTCATGACAGGAACCCCGCTCTGGAGGACCAGGCCTGTGACCGGATCTATAGAGTGGGCCAGAGAAAAGACGTCACTATTCACAGGTGAGCATGTTTTATATGTATACTACTGTGCACCTAACCACCATACTGTCAGTGTGCTATCTCACCTTAGCACCATTGTTGCTGCACTTTTTTTTTTTTTTTTTTTTGAAGAAAAGTGTGTCTTTGTTTAGAGTGTTGCTTACCTTGAGTTCCCTCTTGGTGTGCTCAGGTTTGTGTGTGAAGGCACCGTGGAGGAGAAGATCTCCACTCTACAGGCCAAGAAGAAGGAGCTGGCTCAGAACGTGCTCTCGGGGACCGGGAACACGCTATCCAAACTGTCCCTGGCTGACCTGCGCATCATTTTTGGAGTGTAGACACTGACTGACCTGCACATCATCAGTTTATCTGTCGTGAATCACTGCTCGTGGTCTATTCTTCTTCAATAATGTTGTTTTATTAATACAACTGCTTTTATTTGGTCTTCTTTTATATGTTTTAATAAATCCTATTGAGTGTTATCATACTGAGTATAACTGCTTATTTTATTTGAGTTTATGAAAGGGCACCTGACTGTAAACGTAAATGTGTGGGGTGTTACGACCTCTTCTTGAAATACAAGTACTTTGAATACCCCATCATGGGTCTACATTTGCATATCAGTCAAAAGTTTGGACACACCCTCTCATTCAATGTTTTTTTCTTTGGTTATTTTCTACATTTAAGATACATACTGAAGACTTCAAATATACAGTTGAAACCAGAAGTTTATATACACTACATACATTTTTTTCCCTCACTGTCTGAAATCAGACTTCTCCAATTTTAGGTCCATTAGGATTACCAAAATGATTTCTATTTGTTAAATGCCAGAATGAGAGAAGGATTTCTTGAGACAATTTTTCAGTATTTTCTTCAAAGTCAGAAGTTTACATATACTAAAATTACTATGCATTTAAACGATTTGGGAAAACTCAGATGATGTCATGTTTTTTGAAGCTTTGATTTGGAGACACACCTGTGGATGTATTTGAAGGCACACCTGAAACACACTGCCTTTTTGTGTAACATGGAAAAGTTAAAAGAAATCATCCAAGATGTCAGAAAGAGAATTGGGGACTTACACAAGTTTGGTTCATCCTTGGGTGCAATTTCCAGATGGCTGAAGGTGCCACTTTCATCTGTTTTCAATTATACACAAGTACAACCCCAATTCCAATGAAGTTGGGACACTGTGTAAAACTTAAAAAAAAAAATATATATATATATATATATATATATATATATATATATATATATATATATATTATATGATTTGCAAATCCTTTTCAATTTATCTTGAACTGAATAAACTAAAAAGACATATTTAATGTTCAAACTGATAAACTTTGTTTTCATGCAAATATTCACTCATTTTCAATTTGATGTCTGCAACATGTTCCAATAAAGGTGTGACAGGGGCATGTTTACCACTGTGTTACATCACCTTTTCTTGTAACAACAATCAATAAACGTTTGGGAACTGAGGACACTAATTGTTGAAGCTTTGCAGGAGGAATTCTTTCCCATTCTTGCCGAATGTACAACTTCAGTTGCTCAGCAGTCCAGGGTCTCCGTTGTCGTATTTTGTGCTTCATAATGCAACACACATTTTCAGTGGTAGACACGTCTGGATTGCAGTTAGGCCAGTCTAGTAACCGCACTCTTTTACTACAAAGCCACGCTGTTGTAACACATGTGGCAATGTGGCTTGGCATTGTCTTGCTGAAATAAGCAGGGATGTCCCTGAAAAACATGTTGCTTGGATGGCAGCATATGTTGCTTTAAAATCTGTTTGTACCTTTCAGCATTAATGGTGCCTTCACAGATGTGCAAGTTACCCATGCCGTGGGCACTAACACACCCCCAGACCATCACAGATGTAGGTTTTTGAACTTTGCACTGACAATCTGGATGGTCCTTTTCCTTCTAACTGTATTAACTGACAATGGTTTCCTGAAGTGTTCCTGAGCCCATGTGGTAATATCCTTTACACATTCATGTCTGTTTTTAATACAGTACCGCCTGAGGGATCAAAGGTCACAGAGATTGAATATTGGTTTTTGGTCTTGCTGCTTGCAGATTTCTCTAGATTCTCTGAATCTTTTGATGATATTATGGACCATAGATGATGAAATCCCTAAATTCCTTGCAATTGTACATTGAGAAACGTTGTTCTTAGACTGTTGGACTATTTGCTCATGCAGTTGTTCACAAAGTGGTGAACCTCACCCCATCCTTGCTTGTGAATGACTGAGCCCTTCAGGGATGCTCCTTTTATACCAAATCATGACACTCACCTGTTTCCAATTAACCTGTTCACCTGTGGAATTTTCAAAACAGATGTATTTTAAGCATTCCTTAAATTTCCCATTCTGTTGTTGCCCCGGTCCCAGCTTTATTGGAATGTGTTGCAAATATCAAATTGAAAATGAGTGAATATTTGCATAAAAAAACAATAGTTTATCAGTTTGAACATTAAATATCATGTCTTTGTAGTTTATTCAGTTCAGTATAGGTTGAAAAGGATTTGCAAATCATTGTATTCTGTAGGTTTTACACAGTGTCCCAACTTCACTGGAATTGGGGTTATATATAGACCATGGGAATGTCCAGCCATCATACTGCTCAGAACATGTTTTGGTCCAAAATGTGCATATCAGCCTAAGAACAAAAGCAAAACACCGTGTGAAAATGCTGGCTGAAGCTAGTAAGAGTGTCATTATCTACAAACATGGGCTGAAAGGCCACTCTGAAGAAGCCATTACTCCAAAAGAAACATAAATAAGCCAGATTACATTTTGCAAATGCACACAGGAACAAAGACCTTATTTTTTTCATGTAGTGAGGTTGTCTGTTTCCCCTGCTCCCCTTGAAAACACCTCTATGGGCTCCACCCTTGATGCCGCCCTACTAATTAGAAACTATTTAAGGTATTTTGGTTTAAAATGTTAAATTAAATTAATTATTATTTATTTCCATTTGTAAATTCCGCTCTGCACTGGTGAGTCCGACCCAGCGCACATCTGCTATTGAGGGCTGCCATTTGTTTTATAAGCAGGTTTTCTCCTGAAATAGTTTTACCAAGTCGAGCAAAGCAGTGTTCAAAGCAAAATGTGAAGTCTATTATTTGATCAGAGTTATTTTGAGTTTACTACCATATGTACCATACATAGTTTTGATGCATCCAGTGAGAATGTTCAATGTCATCTGAAGAGTTTTTGTCATGACTTTAGCAGCAGCGCCCTCTATAGGCTGAGCCAGGTATGTGAATAAAAAAAAAAGAAATATCGAATAATTCAAGACTCAAAGAATAATGGTTCTTTTGTAAATCCGAGCTAATTCTCAACATAACACACTGTCATCCCTGAACATTTATCTATTAAAATCAAAATGGCCTTCACGACACTTTTTCAAAAGTACACTTGAACCGCGTGGGCCTCCGTACACAGCTGATGAGCGTGACTACCCACTGCAGTTTTGTTGTGAGTGGACTCTACACACTGCGATCACTGTGGTCCGGGATTCTTCACCACGCGTAAAGATATGAAGGTGGTCACCATCATCGGCAGGTGAGACTCAACACGAGCGAGACACGGGCAGTGGACGTGTTCGGTACATCCAGGGGCTCTTTAGGAAGAAATGCGCGTCGCGGAGACAGCAGTTTGAGCAGGGAGGTCCAGACTTCCCTCTCCACACACTTCCTCCAGTCCAGTTGTTCCCAGGCCAGCCCAGAGACATAGTCCCTCCAGCGTGTCCTGAGGCCTGTCCTGGCAGGACATACCCGTAACACCTCTCTAGGGAGGCGTCCAGGAGGACGATACTCGAGCTATTTCAACTTGACTCCCCTCAACGTGGAGGAGCAGCGGCTCTACTCTGAGCTCCTCACCCTCTCTATGGAAGCATCCAGCCACTCTGTGGAGGAAACTCATTTCGACCACATCTTGTCCTTTTGGTCATTAGCCAAACTCATGACCATAGGTGAGGGTAGGAACGTAGATTGAGGTGGTAAAGAGCTGAGAGTCGAAAGGCAAAGCTCTCGATTTACCAAACAGCCTGATACAGCGACCCCCATCACTGCAGATGCTGCACAGATCCTCCTGTGAATCTCAGACTCCATCCTTCCCTTATTCATGACAAGCCCCCGAGAACCATGGTCTTGTATTCAGAGTCATATCTGTTCTGATAAAAGTCAAAATTATATTAAAAGTATTAATGTTAATAATGTTGTTTTTTTGTTTTGTTTGTTTTTATGTTTTGTTTTTTTTCAGTATTGATACCGATTAGTGTCTGATTTTTGATACTTGGACACTTCTGGTACTCCCTCTGTTATGCGCGCGTGGGTGTACATGTGTGCATGTACGTGCAGTGGTCTTCATCAGTGTTATGTGTGTGTTGCAGTGGTCTGATTGGACGCTCCTGGGCTCTTGTCTTCATCAGTGGAGGCCTCTCAGTGAAGATCTACGACAAGCAGCCAGGGATGGCCGCCAGCGCGCTCAGCTCCATCAGGTGTGTAATACTCACTACATTTACTTCAGTTACTTTTTTTTAAATTACTTTTTAGAGTGCTTTTCTAGCTGCATACTTTTACTCCTACATGAGTAATATTTTATTGAAATAACGGTACTCTTACTTGAGTAAAGGTTGTGTTACTCTTTCCTCTGTGAGTAAGTCTACCACCGACAAAATCTTTATGTTGATAACATGAAAATGATTTGAACATTTGTGTTTCTTGGACCGCTCCTTCAGATATGTATCTATCATTTGAAAACACCAGATTTTGTACATTATCTAATGTTTTGTCCCTCATATTACATCAGTAGTGGTTACATACTTCAATAGTAGTTTTCCTAAATATTTTTTCCCTTACTTGAGTCATTTCTAGGACCACTACTTTGTACTTCTTTGTACTTTAAGTACCTCTGTGAATAAACACAAATTACAGTCTCTAAACCCTGTTACAATCAGATGGATTACTGATTTGTGGTTGAATGTCACGGGATTGTCACACTGAGTATTTGAAATACTGAGGTCTGTATTTGGTTTAGACGTGGTGTAGGCCTGGTTTGGTCCATTTTAAACAGGGATATCGATTCTTTTCAGACATTAACAGACAAAATTTGCCTCAGTGTTGTGGTTGTTTATCAGTATTGGTCAATGTCAATATGTTTATTTCAAAGCAGTGACAAGACCACAAGTTGAAGTAAAGTTATAGTAAACTTTTCAACAACTGCTGTTGTAAAACTGTTTATATAACTGGTTTTATTTTTATGAGGACTGCTCCAGCCTCCCCTTTAGCTTCATATCTCTTATATGTACATAGTAACTCACTAGTTTGTTTAAAAAGACTGATGCACTGAGGATGTATTTACAGAAAATCTGTAAATGTAAAAAGGTGACATAACACATTTAAATAGGCAAACATTTGATTATATGTGCTGTAGTATGTAGTCACTAGGGGCCCATCAGGAGGCTCTTGTTTTGGGGCTTGTTTTGCGTGACTCTAAACATGAGCGTTAAACATTAGCGAAATGACTTGCAGATTTGTTTTGTAGAACGTAGTGACCCAGAGACTAGTGCTGACCTGGGGCTGACTTTACCCTGAGCACCAGCCAGCACTCACCAACCAGCACAGTGATTCACAGCTCTCAAATCAGGCATAAAAAGCTGTTAAACTGTATACTGCACTCTTAGTTTAAAATAGCTACTACATTCACAAACTGAACCTGCACGTGGTGATGGTCTGAATAGTAGTGTAAAACTGATTGCCTCTTAAGTAATAGTAGGAAAATTCAACCTCAGAGTGGTGTTTTCCTCTTCTGGAGTCCTAAGTTGTGTTAGACTTCCAATACTCTTCTTGGCTGAGAAAACCACCATCTAAATTGTGTTTTTAATGTTGTACAGCACTTTGGGCAGCTTTGGTTGTTAGAAGGTGCTATAGAAATAAAGTTTGATTGACTGATTGATTGATGAAAAGGATTCCATTCAAAGGATTCCATTGAGTGGCTTTCTTAATTAAGCACACTATGCCATATTGTATTTGATATTTTTGGATGTTTATTTTAGATCATTTATTAATAATCAATGCTTCCTTTAAGAAACTTAAAATGCATTATTATTATTAACACCTGAACAACAGGATGTCACACCTCATGTTCTTGATCAATGAGAGCATAGCAAACGATGAAGTTCAAATCTGTCAACTGAAAAAATCAATGTAGGAGTTCTCTCTTACAACGATTTGTCCAGTTGACGGATTTGAACTTCGTCGTTTGCTATGGATCAGACCTTAGACAACTGAGGGTCTACACAGACATCAATGAGAGCAGTTTTCCACACCACTAATTGTTTTCAGTTTTCTCTCTAATATGTATTAACAAATCAGTATTGTTATTTTTTCACATATGACTTTATAAAGCAGCAGTGTGTTAAATTCACAAATTTAATTAAATTATTAAATTTAACATTGCCAGTGCAAAATGCTAAGTAGTTACAATATACACATTACTATCAATCAGTATGAAATAATTCAACACAAAAGTGTATCGATACATGTACTAAAAGTAAAGAAGGGTTGCTATGCACAGAAATGGAGTATGTGTGTGAAGTGTGTAGGACTGCATGTGAAGATTGTAAATAACTTCAGGAGCATTCACAACTGAGAGAAGACTGAAATCTAAACTGATACTAATACAGGAATCTCCTGTATTTCTGAATGTTTGTAGGGGTCCACACTAGACGTACAACATGTTTTTACAGAGTAAAAATATCTATTAGACTTTCATTTGATAATGAAAATTGTGCCAATTCAAATTTGATTTGATTGCAATATTTTGCTGCCCTATAAGATGGTTTGAATTTAATCATTCTGTTTTGTTTTATTTGATATATATTAGTAAGACTATGTTTACAGTATGTCAAATATACACAAATTTTCAACTTATCCACATCCTCTTTGAGCTGCTCACATATTCCATACCCTTTTAGAAGTTCTTTCAGAGGTGGACCGCAATGTACCAGGGCACTTTAGGCTGCATGTCCCTGCTCTCCTGGGCTCGGAGCTTCTTCTTGTACCAGTTTCTGCCCAGGAGGTGTGAGGCTCCTCTCTATTGCTCTGTGTGGCAGGAGCACAAGGAGCCCTGATCCCTGATTTGGACTTGGTGGGGAGCAGAGGCAGAGCAGGGGCAGAACAGTGGCAGAAATGGAAGAGGTTTTGGAGATGATCGCCAGCCCTGATGTCCTCCATAGGTGTAAAGCAAAGCAAGGCAGGTTTAGTTGTACAGAATTACTTTGTGTACAAAGTAATTAAATGGGTTTTACAGAATAAAAAGACATTAAAATCACAATACAACAAATAAAAACATAATCATAATAAAAAAAATGAACATTAAAAGAAGAGTGCGGAATAAAAACCCTTCAGTCATATGCACAGCTAAACAGAACCGTTTTGAGCCTGAATTTAAACATAGTCAAAGTAGAGGCCTGTCTCACATCTTTAGGAAGACTGTTCCAGGTTTTGGCTGCATAAAACTGAAATGCTGATTCCCCGTGTTTAATCCTGACTTTGGGAACCAGCAGGAAGTCTTCAGAGTGCGAGATGATTCACATGTCGGAGATGGAGAGATTTGTACAGAAGCAGGGCTGCTTTAAAGTATTTTCTGAACAACAGGAGGCCAGCACTAAGATCTGAGCACAGGACTTGTACTTCGTAGTTCTAGTCAGGACC
The DNA here is from genome assembly GCF_009829125.3 of Periophthalmus magnuspinnatus. NCBI lineage: Eukaryota > Metazoa > Chordata > Actinopteri > Gobiiformes > Gobiidae > Periophthalmus > Periophthalmus magnuspinnatus. The sequence goes on along the minus strand of NC_047146.1, from coordinate 28,979,996 downwards.
CGAGCAGCAGAGTTGTGGATGTACTGCAGCTGTCTTAATGCTCGTTTGGAGAGGCCAGTGAGCAGGCCAGTTACAGTACTCTACTGGAGACAAATGCATGAAGTCTCTCCCAAGTCTGGTTTTGACAGTATACCTTTAACTTAATAGTCACGTCAAATCAATAACATCAGCTTTTTGCAATGCTTTAGATGGTAAAAAGCTGCCAAGTCTGAGTCCATTTACCCCTAGATAGCCTGATTTAAAGGTTTTGAGATTGGAGGTGACTGTTGACACTTTCTGTTTGTTTTTGTTAGACAAAACTGAAGTCAAAGCCTTTGGCTGAGTTTAGCTGGAGAAAGTTGTTTTGTGTCTAGACACTGATCTGTTGGATGCAGTGGCAGATTGAATGGTTCACTGGTTCACCTGCTGCCTGCAAGACATAGATCTGAGTGTTATCTAAATAGTTGTGGTAGAACACATAATAGCTGCATATTAACTGGCCTAATGGCAGGATGTCGAGATTGAACAGGGGTCCCAGGATTGACTCGTGGGGCACCCCACAGGTCAAGAACATTTTGTCTGAAACACATTTTCCAATTTCAACAAAGTATTCTGTCTTCTAGATAGGACTTGAACCAATTTAAGGCAGTACCAGAGATGCCCACCCAGTCCTCTAGTCTCTGTAAGAGGATCCCATGATCAACAGTGTCAACAGTAGCACTCAGACTTAACAGGATCAAGACTTTGCCTGCATCAGTGTTCAGGCGGATGTCATGTGTCACCTTGATAAAAGTACTCTCAGTGCTGTGGTGGAGTTTAAAACTTGACTGGAAATCATCAAAGGAGTTGTTCATTAGGAGAAAGTTAATAAGCTGTTGGTAAACAACTTTTTCAAGGACTTTGTCTCAGATTTGAGATGGGTTGGTAATTGTTCAGTATTGTGGCATCAAGACTGTGGTGACAGCAAGCCTCTCCTAAAGAGCAGTTTTCAAAGCTCTTGGGAATGTTCTAGGCTCGGGAAACGAAGTTCCCAAAGCATAGTACCTCGGTGCCTTTCCGGATGTGGAAATTACAGCTTCGTGCAGACAAGGCAGCACGATTCAGAGAGCTTTACATCCTAGTGTAAAACATGATTAAAACAAACATTAAAACCGATCAAAAAAAGAATAAGGGGCACAGGAGCAGTAAAAAAAAAAAAAGAAAAAACAAAACTCTTTTTTTAATGACTAATAAATTATGTAAATATTCAACCATGTGTTTGATAATTGGATGTTAAATAAATACTGTTCACTGATGTTAGCAACTAGCTAATTATAGCTTATGATAAACAAGCCCACAGACATGCACGTAATCTTGCTTAAACCTGTAAAAGCTGTATAATGTAGACTGCAAATATTTTATTTAACTATATGAAATGCAACTAAATAAATACTGTTGTTATTTTTGGATGTAACTTAAGGTTACAAACTAAATATTAGGGGTAGAAATAGGCTGCCTGTTTATTCCATGAGAAATACCAGTAAAACTTGGCACATGGCAAACTTAACACACAAATACATTTAGAGCAGTGGTCCCCAACCTTTTTATCACTGCGGACCGGCCAACGCTTGAAAATTTTACCTATTGCCTATATACCTTATTGCCTTATTGGCTCTTTGGCTCTTTTTCTGTCTCTTCACTGGGCCTTTTCCCCTTCGAAAAGAAACTTTCCAAAGACGTCTGTTTTTTACTCATTTTGCTAATTTGTGGGTTAAGTGTCGGCACTCAAGTGACGGAAATGTAACTGAGAGAATCCGGTCATTTTGCAAAATAAAAGATTTTTCAAAATAAACGATTGTTCACACTCAGATAATAAATACAATGGAAATAATTATTTCTTGGACGGCCGGTGGCCCGGTACCAATTGATCCACGGACTGGTACCGGTCCACGGCCCGGTGGTTGGGGACCACTGATTTAGAGGAATAATTACCGTAATATTTTATTAATTTATATTTTGATTACGAGGTCATTTATCCTAAAATGTGAGGATTAACATGTGTTTGATATGAAAATATATGCATCCTGATATGATTAGTATTGGGGTCTGCTCAGTCGTTGAAAAACGTTTACCGTCCTCTCTGTGAATTGTCTGACACCAAACTACTGGTCCTTTGTGGTTTGTCTGTCATTGACTATGCCATAGAAATCACAAATGTAGGTTTTGGGCAATAATTTGAAGTTTACAATGTCAGTCTGCAGCATAGTCTCCTATTTCTAAGATCCAAGCAGTTGAGGATTGGCCACATCCAGAAAACCGTAAGCAGAGGTTTCTGGGATTTACCAACTTCTATTGCCGATTCACTCACAATTACAGTTAACCTCCTCCAAGGTTCAATTCATTTGGTCCCCTGATGCAGAACAGGCATCCTGATCCATACTGATGTTTCACTGCACTTTATTGTCGAAGTTGATGGCTCTGATATTGGAGTTGGTGCAATAAACGTTTACCGTCCTCTCTGTGAATTGTCTGACACCAAACTACTGGTCCTTTGTGGTCTGTCTGTCATTGACTATGCCATAGAAATCACAAATGTAGTTTTTGGGCACTAATTTGAAGTTTACAATGTCAGTATGCAGCATAGTCTCCTATTTCTTAGATCCAAGCAGTTGAGGATTGGCCACATCCAGAAAACTGTAAGCAGAGGTTTCTGGGATTTGCCAACTTCTATTGCCGATTCATTTACAATTACAGTTAACCTCCTCCAAGGTTCAATTCAGTTGGTCCCCTGATGCAGAACAGGCATCCTGATCCATACTGATGTTTCACTGCACTTTATTGTCGAAGTTGATGGCTCTGATATTGGAGTTGGTGCAATGCTGTCTCAGCAGTTTACCATGGACCAAAAGTTACACCCATGTGCCCTTTTTCATGTCATCTGTCTCTGGATTAAGTTTAAACCAACTGGATTTTGGCATTGAAACAGGCAACCTAAATGAGAGACTCATGCTTTTTTGGATAATCGTTTTAAACAACAAATTATAAAATAAATAACTTGAACATCATGCCCAATGTTTTGTAATCAAGATTAAATCAGCATTAATGTTATGTCAGTAAACGTTAAATTTGATTTAAACATGTTTACCTCGTATCCAGGGATGCAGATAGGTCTTATTTATGGAATTTAAAATACAGACACTTGCATACAGAACCTTTTAATGTTTCTCTGTGGAAAAAGGAGATCATTACTATATTGACTTATTGTTTGGAATTGGATGGAACAATCATTTTTAAGTATCAGTATTTATCGTGGGTTCTTTTTCTTTGCACTAGTGAGAAGCATGTTTAATTAGACCACCTCTGTTGTCCATAAGGGGGAGCGGTTACCCTGTTTGTGTGGCAAGCAGATAAGCATTGAAAAGCAACAATGGGCAGAGTAGCCAGTACTTAAAATAATGTGGTGTGAGTGGTGCAAGAAACACAAATTTTCAAATCATTTCATATTGTCAACATAAAGCTTTTGTCACTTGTAGACTTACTCACAAGGGGAAGAGTCACCAAACCTTTTACTCAAGTACAAGTATTTTCAATTAATATATTCTTACAGTAAGTAAAAGGATGGAAACTACTCACAAAAGAAAGAGACTGGCCATATTAGTTTCAATTAGACGTTTGCTCTTCTCATTGCCTACCTCATGGGTAATTGTACTACCACCCTCAGGTGAACAGGGGCATTTTCTTAAGCATATTGGCTATGTCATTAGGTTCATTAGATGCGGGAGCATATGACCTCTGTGCTTGTAGTAGTAGTGTCAGGTCATTTCAGATGTGACAGCCTAAAGAACTCTATGTTGTAGAGAGTATTAAAGATGCTTTAGCTATAGTAACAAAAGACCTGTTTTGATCATATAGGCCTAAATGTTGTAGAATCCACACACACTGACATCTTTGAAAAAAACTCTTAGTATACCTCTCAGATCTGAGAGGTATACAGTACTACAAAGTCAGATAGATGGATAAGCTGGGTTAGTCACTATGGTAATGGAGTGGTAAATCTAACCTGATCCAGAGCAGGTGAAGAGCCCGAGTGAAGACTTAGATCAGATTTGTCTTTCTAAATTTATTATTGATCAATTCTATTTTATACAATATGAATTCAATTATATTTTATATTATATACTAATTATATTATATGTATTTTATGAAGAGGATAAAAGCAAGGCCAGTTATGTCGCCTGGACATAACTGGAGCCAGGCCTGGGGTGGGTGCTCGCAGCGAGCGCCTGGTGGCCGGGTCTTTCCCCAGTCAGGCTCAGCCCGAAGGAGCGACGTGAGGCTGTGCTCCGTGGACCCACCACTTGTGGGAGAATCCATGAAAAGCTGGTGTATGGAGATCTGGGCAGTGGGCGAAGGCGAGGGCCTCAACAACCGGATCTCAGGTTGTTGAGGCCCTCGCTGGCTCTGGGGACCTGGAATGTCACCTCACTGGGGGGGAAGGAGCCTGAGCTTGCACGGGAGGTTGAGCGTTACCGGCTAGATATTGGCCTCACTTCCACGCACATCTTGGGCTCTGGAACCCAACTCCTCGAGAGGAGCTGGACTCCATTTCTCTGGCGTTGCCCACAGGGAGAGGCAGCGAGCTTGTGTGGGCTTGCTTATTGCGCCACAGCTCAGCCGCCTCCTGTTGGAGTTCACCCAGGTGAACAAGAGGGTCGCATCCCTGTGCCTTTGGGTCGGCGAAGACCGTACTCCCTGATCTGAACCTGAGTAGTGTTTTGTTATTGGACTTTTGTGCTAGCCACAGTTTGTACCATAACGAACACCATGTTCAAGCACGGGGTATCCATCAGTGCACATGGCACCAGGGCAGCCTAGGTTGGAGGTCGATGATCGACTTTGTTGTTGTGTCATCTGACCTCTGGCCACGTGTCTTGGACACTTTGGTGAAGAGAGGGGTAGAGTTGTCAACCAATCCCCTTCTTGCCATCTGCAGACCTGGCAGGCCCAAGCGTATCGTGAGGTTCTGTTGGGAGCACCTGGCGGAGCCCTCTGTCAGGGGGGTCTTCAACTCGCACCTCCAGGAGAGCTTCTCCCTGATCTTGGTGGAAACATGGATTCCGAGTAGGCCATGTTTTCCGCCTCTATTGTCGATGCGGCTGCTCGTAGCTGTGGTTGTAAGGCCTGGGGTGCTTTTTGCAGCCCCCGAACCCGGTGGTGGACACCGGAAGTAAGGAATGCCGTCAGGCTGAAGGAGTCCTATCGAGCCTTGTTGGCTTGTGGGACTCCTGAGGCAGCTGACGAGTACCGGCGGGCCAAGAGTGCCAGGGCTTGTGCTGTTGCAGTGGCAAAAACTTGGGGGTTGGGAGGAGTTCGGGGATGTCATGGAGGAGGACTATCGGATGGCCTCGAAGAGATTCTGGCAAACTGTGCCGCCTCAGGAGGGGGAAGCAGTGCTTCACCAACACTGTTTACAGTGCTGGAAGTGAGCTGCTGACCTTGGTCGGGGATGTTGTCGGGCGATGGAAGGAATACTTTCTCTATCGGGTACTTGAGGGTTCATGGGACTTTGCTCAACCAGTCCACGTGGTTTGTGTATCAGGAGAAGGCATTCGACCGTGTCCCTCATGGTGTCCTTTGGGGGTTGCTCCTGGAGCATGGGGTTCAGGGCCCTTTGCCAAGGGCTGTCTGGTCTCTGTATGACAGGAGTAGGAGCTGTGTTTGCATTGCCGGCTGTAAGTCAGACCTGTTCCCGGTGAATGTTGGACTCCGCCAGGGCTGCCCTTTGTCGGATCTGTTCAATGTATTTGTGGACAGAATTTCTAGGTGCTGCCAGGGGCTGGAGGGGGTCCGGTTCAGGAACCACAGGATCTCATCTCTGCTGTTTGCAGATGATGTTGTCGTGATGGCTTCTTCGAGCCATGACTGCAGCAGGCACTGGGGCGGTTTGCAGCTGAGTGTGAAGTGGCTGGGATGAGAATCATCTCCTCCAAATCTGAAGCCTTGGTTCTCGACTAGAAAAGGTGGCTTGCCCTCTTCAGGTGGGTGAGGAGTCCTTGCCTCAAGGGGAGGAATTCAAGTATCTTGGGGTCTTGTTCACAAGTGAGGGAAGGATGGAACGTGAGATTGACAGGCAGATCGGTGCAGCAGCCACAGTGATGCGGTCGCTGTATCGGACTGTCGTAGTAAAGAAGGGGCTGAGTTGAAAGGCGAAGCTCTCGGATTTACTGGTCAATCTATGCTCCTACTCTCACCTATGGTCATGAGCTTTGGGTAATGACCGAAAAGACACGATCGCGGATACAAGCGGCCAAAATGAGTTTCCTCCGTAGGGTGGCTGGGCACTCCCTGAGAGATGGGGTGAAGAGCTTAGTCACATGGGAGGAGCTTGGAGTAGAGCCACTGCTCCTCCACGTCGAAAGGAGCCAGCTGAGATGGCTCAGTCATCTGTTCCGGATGCCCCCTGGACACCTCCCTAGGGAGGTGTTCCTGGCATGATCCACCAAAAGGAGGCCCTGTGGTAGACCCAAGACACGCTGGAGGAGGAGCTGGAGGACGTGTCTCAGGTGAGGGAAGTCTGGGAGTCCCTGCTTAGACGGCTGCCCCTGCGACCCGGTTCCGGATAAGTGGAAGAAAATGGATAGATGGATATATTTATTATATTAATTACCGTAAATTTCGGATTATAAGCCGCTACTTTTTTTCCACGCTTTGAACCCTGCGGCCTATACAGCAGTGCGGCTTATTTATGGAATTTTACTGGATAACGGCCACCGAGGGGCGCTCTCTAGCTGTAAATGTAAAAGTGAGACAGACGTGGGGAAAGATTCTGCTCTGAAGAATTCACTAGTTTTGATTTTGAACGATCATTTTGCGCATCATGAAATGGATATGATGCAGTTTTTAAGATAAAGAAGGAAATAGAGCAGGGGTCGGCCTTTAACACGCAAAGAGCCATTTGGACCCACTTTCCACGTAAAATAAAACACTGGGAGCCACAAATACTTTTTGACATCTAAAATGAAGATAACACTGTGTATAATAATAATAATGTAACGGAATAATGTAGGTTTTATTTTCACGGACAAGCCTTCTACACGTGGCAGATAAATATGGAAAAAATAACTTAAGTGCATAAAAAAATACAACTCACCAAACCGCTGCATCAGTGTGAACTCTGCGCTGATTATGTGATTATGTCTACTCTGCTCCGCAGTTTCTTTAAAAAACAAAACAAAACAAAAAAAACTCTAAAAGCGTATCGTTTAATCCCAGGTGCTTAGTCTCCATGTGCCAAAGCAGTTTTGAAGGTTTCATTGCCTCATTTGCTTTTCCCGCATGTTACGCAGAGCGGACTCTGTGCGTGAGAGTCACCTGTAGCGACAAACCCAGATTTTAAGTAGGCATTGTCTGTTAAATTTATCTTTCTTTTTCTTGGAGGTCGTAGTCTCCTCTTCTGGCTCCTCAGTTGTCCTTTTCCCCTTTGTTAAAAGCTCTCCAAAGACTTTTGTTTTGGCTCATTTTCACTCGCTTGTGGCTCTACTTTTGTGCGTCGTGTCTGATGTGTTATACGTGAAACGTCATCGCGGAGACAAGAGCAGATAATAAACTTATCACTACATCAAATAGATTTCTGTGGCGATTTCCAGCAGGATTTTCATGATACATCTACGGATGAGCTTATTAGTGTGTCATTAGGGACGGGCGAAAGTTGCTCCTGACCCCTGTGCGCACAGCGTCTGAAAATCAGGGCTCTTTACACAGGACTGTGAGCTGTGTCAGTGTCTGTGAGACGTGAGACATGAGCGTTTGAGAGTTTGTTTTGAACATTGTTCCGCGAGTGTGACGCTTATTTTGGGCAACGAAAAATAAGAAAATATAATTTTATTTTAAGATCACAATAATCTTCCAATTTAAACTACAACAAAAAAGAGCTCACACAAATAAAATACACTTCAATTAAATACTTAAAATTAATTTTCCCAAGCCACACAGAGCCGCAGTATAAGGCTGAAAGAGGCGCATACGGCTTTGGTACTGCGGGTTGCCGACCCCTGAAATAGAGCCACTGCACGTAAGCTTGACATCAATGAATCCAACTTGGTCAATGTAAAAAGACGACAAAAGTTTTCAGAGGAAATAAAAGCAGATTTTCCGTGTTGGTGCAGTTTTATTTTCTAAACCTGCAGGTGTGTTCATCCCGTGTTGATGTCGTGTTGGTGCCAATTTTCAGGCACAGTTTTTAAAAAAGCGTGTCGGTGCACCGTCTTTCTGTGTAAATATCTCATGTTACAATATGAAAACCTGCAGCTTATATTCAGGTGCGGCTTATACATGTACAAAATTGATTTTCTCTTCAAATTTAGCCGGTGCGGCTTATATTCAGGTGCGCTCTGTAGTCCGAAATTTACTGTATATGATATAATAAATATAAAATAATATAATGAATATAGTAATTATGTTTAATTTGTATTTATTATATTCATTATATTTATTTTATTCTTGTATTGTTGATTGAGCATTTGGGCAGTGGTTATATGCTGCAATAAACCCTATCCATCACTTAGAAACAGATGGAGGCTTAACTCACCAATGCTTAGAGGTGCAGCGTTCACCAGATGGGGCATTCTTACGCACAACTCTTCAGTGCTTTACAAGATTACTTTCTTTGGTCGTTGGAGAAAAAGTCAAAAGTCATATTAATAAGTTTTATATTCCGTCATATGCGCAGCACAATGGAATAGCCTCAGGAAAACCCCATTTTGCTCTTGTTTCCTTGCCCACTGGCAGCGATATGTAGAATATTATGCACACTGCACATTTATGCTCACAATCTTGATCTGCATTACAAACTACACTGCCTGACCAAAAAAAAAGTTACACACTCTGATATTTTGTTGGACCACCTTTAGCTTTGCTTACGGTATGCATTCGCTGTGGCATTGTTTTGATAAGCTTCCATAATGTCACAAGATTTATTTCCATCCAGTGTTGCATTAATACTGTTGCTGAACCTAGACCTGACCAACCAAGGAGGCTCGTACCTATTTGCTTAGTTAAATCCAGGTGGCAGGTTATTAAACTAAATCTGTTAACATCTGCAAGGTTCAAACAAGCAGTAATATGGATATGGGCCAATTTATAGAAATCTGCATTGTTTATTCAATTCTAAACACTATTAATAACAATAAGCTGTTCATCAGACGGCCCATTCTGTGCGCAAACCTGGTCACATGATGGGGCACATGCAGACTGAAACTCAAACTTTGGCTTTACAAATTACAAAGTCACTATCTAGCCTTTTTGACACTCATTTTTTAACTGAGGTTTAGGCTTTGAGAAGCCAGCTTACTGAATTAAACTCCGGCTATGACCAACCAGCTTTGTAGTAGTTCTAGTTTCAAGGTTAGCCTTTAGGTTAAGGTTAAGGTTTAGATTAAGTTTAGGGTTTAGATTAGGGTTTAGGCTAAAATTAGGGTTATGGTTAGGTTTAGGGTTTAGGTTATGCAGTCACTCTTGTTAAGGTTAGGATGAATCGCCAGAAAAATGAATTCAAGTCAGGTTTCTTGAATTCCATACTTCCTTGTCGAAGCCTCTCGTCTAATTTCAGAAGCTAAGCAGGGCCGACCCTGACTAGTACTTGGATGGGAGACCACTGGGAATACTGGGTGCCACAGTGGGGCGCCAGTCGTTGTGTCCCTAAGCTAGTCACTTCACCCACATTGCCTAATATGAATATGGTGTGTCAGTCTGTTCCAGGCGAGCTGTGGCTACAATAGTAGCTTACCACCACCAAGTGTGGAGTGACTGAATAATGCACAAAATTGTAAAGCAACTTTGAGCATCTGTAAAAGCGCAGTATAAGATTAACACATTATTATTTTTCATTAATGTCATGTCCCCACATGTACAGGCAGCAGGTGTCAGAGTTCCAGCAGAAGGGCTTGCTCCGTGGAGAGCTGAGTGCGTCTCAGCAGCTCTCTCTGATCAGCACCTGTGATGACCTGAAGACTGCAGTAGAGGGCGCCTTCTTCATCCAAGTGAGGCACACTTCTCTTCACACTCACCCAAGGGGTGGCATTTGGAACTCTACTCTTAACTGTTCTAATTTAGAGGAGTTTGCTGCAATAAGGATCTGCTTTAATCTGCTCACAATGGACAAATGAACAACTAAAGGTGTAAGAGGAGCAGTTTGTGCAGAACTATGAGCTGTATGATCATTATTCACACATTTCTCATGATACCTTGTGCTGATTATGAATATCACAGTAAAAAAAAATATCCTTTAAAAGTTCATTTCTTGACTATTAATAAGACTAATAATTGCAAGACAATTTCTCCCTAAAACTGACATGTAGTCCAGTTGGCCACTCCTGTTTCAGAATCCTTGTGGCACCACTACTACTACTTAATGATAGTTTATATTGATCCTTGCATTTGACCCACTTCAATTCCACTTGGACAGCCTTTCAGGGATACTGGGAAACTGCAGTGCAGTTCTAGGAGACCCAACTCTAGAGTTAAGTTTGGGCCTTAACTGGGTGATTTTGTGTGGTGAGGTTTGTTCATGTTTTAGGCTGATGTGGATAAACCCACCTACATAGAGAACAGACAAATTCCACAGAGTTTCCTACTGGGACCTTCTTGCTGTGATGCCAGCATGCTAACCACTGAGCCCTGTGTTTGTACATGATGTCACATTGAGAGCAGGGAGGCAGAGGTCTAAAGCAGAGACCTCCTGAGCCTGAGAGTGCAGTGCAAGCTCCTGTTGTTCATGGACCTTCTCGAAGATAAAGAACGTCAAAAGATGTGCTTAAGCACTAGGCCCCTTCTTACTTCTCACTTTATCTTTATCTCTTTATCCTCTGGCTCCATGTGGCCTTGAAGCCTGGTGTCAAAACTAGCGTCATTTGCCACAACACTGCTAAATCTTAGTATGGATGTCCTGAAATGCAATGTCAATAGAATGTGACATTGTATTAAAGTGGGATAGTAATGTAAAAAGTAACAGATCAACTGACACATGCACCTCTCTCTAACGGAGCCGCTTACCCTTATTAGACACTGCCACCTTTAGGGACACAAAATCACACTAACAAAAGCACACGTTTTTTAGGAGTGTATGTAGAAATGTGTTTAAATCATTTCTACATAAATGGAGTTTAAGTTGCACTGTCAAAAAATACAATAATAATGAAGGGAAAAACATAAGTCAACTGGATTTTAAGTTGCATTTTTTTGGGAAATTTATTTTACAAAATCTGAGACCAAGAGCAGACATTTTTACCACATCTTTAAAGCAAGTTATAATAACAATAAAAAGGAGAACAACCAGCTGAATAGCCGTACAGCATGCTAATGTAACACATAAACCACAAACTGAATAAGGGTCTGGTATGTTAACATGTGTAGTTAACTGATTAACTATTAATATCTTAAGTTAACAGTATGCCGGCTTCTCCACAAACATGCATATGAACACAAGGAAAAACACAAGGAAAATATACATACCACTTTGGCCTACTAGTAAATGAACCGGTGAACTGAAAACTTTATATTTTATTTTTAAGTCGTTTGTGTGAAATAGTGCTATCGGCTAAGACTTCGCATAAAAGGCTGAACATTTACAATATTGCTCCAAATGAAAAATGATCACCTTTATAGTCTTATAAATGAACTTCTATACTTGAATAATTTCACATATAAGTCTCATCTGAGTATAAGTCGCAACCCCGGACAAACTATGAAAAAAGTGCGACTTATAGTCTGGGAAAATACGGTTTGTGATTTATTTGTATGTATATGTGTGTGTGTGTGTGTGTGTGTGTATATATATATATATATATATATATATATATATATACATATACACCCACACACACACACACAATTCAGTTTCATTCAACTCATGACAAAAGGTCACTGACAATAATTTAGATGTCATTATTAGTAATATGAGGCAACAGAAAGAAACAAGAAACAATGGTAAGAACAAGAATGCTTATAATACATTTAAACTCATGTCTCTCTGTATTCAGACCAGGCCATGTCTTTATATAAAAACTTAAATTTGTGAATACTTAATAATGAATAATACAAAAACACTTCTGCGAGTGGTTCGAACATTCGGTAGTTTAAAAATTCCATAACCTCTCAATCTATAAGTTTCTCTTTTTAGAGCAAAATATTATATGGTACAATGTTACATGGTAAAAACATATTGAAGGCTTTGAATAATTACAGTACAATATTTTAAAAGGTCAGGAAATTTTAATAATTTGGACTGGATGAAAAAGTGTTTTAGATGTTCTAAAAAAAACAAACAAACATGTGAATGATACTCACTGGTTATTTTTGCAATGACAATAACAGCTTTGTTGAGCATTGGTAATTGTTTGTATTTCAACACAATGCTTGAAATAAGGGAGAACCAGTTAGCATTGTAATGTTGTGATCAAGATCTTTTTTTTTTTTTTTTTTTTTTTGCTTTATTTATATTTAATAGGCTGTTGGGTATTTTGTTTTTTATGTTATGTATGTAATTTGCTGTACATAATTATTTCTAGCAATTCATTCTCAAACACATTTTCAATGCTTACACCCTCAATATTTATTTGTAATTCTGGGTTGGTTTTCTGGTTACCAAAAAGACTTTTACTTTGGTTTTTCTTAGATTTAATGACAAATTATTTGTGTCCATCCATTGTTTTATTTTAGTTCCATATTCAGTGTCAACAAGCTAATTATAATCTAAACTACTATAAAAAATAAAAAAAAAGTTAGTGTTATCAGCAAAGAGAATTGGTTTTAATGAATGTGATACATTAAATATATCATTTATATAAAGATTGAAAAGCATGGGCCCCACCCATACCATACTTTTCAAATTTATTTAGTAGGATTGTTTGATTGTGTCAAATGTTTTGGTTTTTTTGTGTGTGTGTGTTTTTTTTTTTTAGATCAATAAAGATACCAACAGCATACTACTTTTGGTGCAGTGCATTGGTGATTTCCTCTACCGCTTCAGTTTTTGCCATGGAAGTGGTTCTTTTTGCTTTGAAGCCATATTGGCTTTGTCAACAAACTTTTCTAGCCAAGAATTATATTTAATTATATATATTTAATTCATATTTTTTTCTAGAATTTTGGAGAACTGAGGCAACAGTGAAATTGGTCTCTAATTTGTGAAACTATGTTAATTTCCATTTTTGAATAGTGGTATCACTTTTGCAATTTTTCTTTTACTTGGGAACAGCCAAACTGAAGAGATATTTTACAAATATACTTTAGAGGCTTTACAATGTTATCTATGACTTTTTAAACTAATGACATGTCGATATCATGACAATCTGTGGAGAATTTATTTTTACATTTTTGAACAACATTGACATTCACTTCTTGTTCCTTGGTTGCTGAGAGAAAAAGAGTAAGAGTTCCTCATTGTTGTTTCTTTACACTTTAGCTTGGTCCAGGATTTCAGCAGACAGCTCTGGGCCAATATTTACAAACAAATTATTAAAACCGTCAACTATATTCTTCATGTTGTGATTATCCCCATTTATATCATCAAAATAACTGGATTTTGTTGATCCCTGCTTAATTACACTATTTAGTATGTCCCAGGTTCTCTTTATATTTTTATTTTTGTATAGTACTCTTTTATAATAAAAAAGAATATAGTGTATAGTATTCTTTTACAATAAAACTAATTATACCCGTTAATTTGTTTGTATATGTCTTGTATAAAGATTTAGGTTTGTTTTTTTGTTTTTTGTTTTTTGGGAGGTTTTTTTATAAGCTTTTTATATTCCCTTGGTAATTCAAGGGCTTTTTGTTGGTTTGCCATCTTTATGATATTCTTTTACTGGACAGTATTTATTATACAGAAATACAGCTATGTTCAAGAAGTTGCCATATGCTTGGTCTAAATTTGTTTCTGTAAAGACTGAGATCCAGTCCTGTTTCTTTAAACTATTGTCAAAAGCATTAATAGTCTCTTCACTTCTTATTCATTTATAAGTCCCCTTCTTATCTCCTTTGATTTTTTATTTTATTTTTTTATCCACAGTCATAGAGAGTGAAGACACGTGATCAGTGATGTCATATATTAACAAGCCACTAGTTGTTTGGTTTCTCATTATATTAGTAAATGTTTGAGCAATGTTATCAATCATTGTTGCACTGTGTGACGTTATTCTGTTTTGGTTATTGCTGGATAGAGGGACAAACTGAACATTGCCAGAAAAATCATCATCCACAGATAAATAGCTATCCATTCAGTAAAATCTTCAATGTTTGAGCCAGGCGAACAATACACTCAACTTACAGGAATATTTTTCTCATGATTCTAGACAGTTAAACATTCCATTGTTTCATCTGTTGAAAGTGACAGATGTGTTAACAGGCTAAATGATACAGATTTATGGATGAATAAGGCAACCTTACCTTCCATTTGACTTTCTCTGTTCATTTATCTTAATTCAAAATCATCTAGACAAAATTGTATATCTCTGTCTTGGTTAAACCAGGTTTCCGTAATAGCCATGATACTGAAAGGGCAGATGAAGTGTTACTCTTTGATAGAATTGAAATTACGATACATGCTCCTACTATTAAAATCTATTATTGACAGTTTCCCCTCAAAATTTGTTATTGTTATAGTGAGGCAAATAAGTATTTGAACGCCCTGTGATTTTGCAAGTTCTCCCACTTGGAAGTCATGGAGGGGTCTGAAATTTTCATTTTAGGTGCATGTCCACTGTGAGACATAATAATATAATAATAAAAAATCTGGAAATCACATTGTATGATTTTTTTTATTATTATTATTATTTATTTGTATGCTACTGCTGCAAATAAGTATTTGAACATCTGTCTATCAGCTAGAATTCTGACCCTCAAAGACCTGTTAGTCCACCTTTAAAAGTCCACCTCCACTCCACTTATTATCCTAAATTAGAAGCTCCTGTTTGAGGTCTGCACAAAGACACCTGTCCACCCCATACAATCAGTAAGACTCCGACTACTAACATGGCCAAGACCAAAGAACTGTCAAAATGCACAAGAGACAAAATTGTAGACCACAAGGCTGGAAAGGGCTACGGGACAATTCCCAAGCAGCGTGGTGAAAAAAGATCCACAGTTGGAGCAATTATTAGAAAATGGAAGAAGCTAAACATGACTGTCAATCTCCCTCGGACTGGGGCTCCATGCAAGATCTCACCTCGTGGGGTCTCAGTGATCCTAAGAAAGGTAGGAATCAACCCAGAACTACACGGGAGGAGCTGGTCAATGACCTGAAAGAGTTGGGACCACCGTTTCCAAGGTTACTGTTAGTTATACACTAAGACGTCATGTTTTAAAATCATGCATGGTACGGAAGGTTCCCCTGCTTAAACCAGCACATGTCCAGGCCCATCTTAAGTTTGCCAATGACCATTTGGATGATCCAGAGGAGTCATGGGAGAAAGTAATGTGGTCAGATGAGACCAAAATAGAACTTTTTCGTCTTAATTCCACTCGCCGTGTTTGGAGGAAGAAAAATGATGAGTACCATCCAAAGAACTCGTTTCTGTGTGAACTCCGCACACCCGACTGGGCGACAGGTGCGTAGGAGGTGAAGCACTTGTCTAAAAATTAAAGAAAAACTCCCGCACACTGTCTCACTCTTAATGCAATTTTATTCCATACAACGTTTCGGTCGCTCTGACCTTCTTCCAAGAAGAAGGTCAGAGCGACCGAAACGTTGTATGGAATAAAATTGCATTAAGAGTGAGACAGTGTGCGGGAGTTTTTCTTTAATTTTTACCATCCAAAGAACACCATCCCTACTGTGAAGCATGGGGGTGGTAGCATCATGCTTTGGGGGTGTTTTTCTGCACATGGGACAGGACGACTGCACTGTATTAAGGAGAGGATGACCGGGACCATGTATTGAAACCTCCTTCCCTCAGTTAGAGCACTGAAGATGGGTCGTGGCTGGGTCTTCCAACATGACAATGACCCGAAGCACACAGCGAGGATAACCAAGTAGTGGCTCCATTAGAAGCATATCAAGGTTCTAGAGTGGTCTAGCCAGTCTCCAGACCTAAACCCAATAGAAAAATCTTTGGAGGGAGCTCAAACTGCGTGTTTCTCAGCGACAGCTCAGAAACCTGACTGATCTTGAGAAGATCTGTGTGGAGGAGTGGGCCAAAATCCCTCCTGCAGTGTGTGCGAACCTGGTGAAAAACTACAGGAAACGTTTGACCTCTGTAATTGCAAACAAAGGCCACTGTACCAAATATTAACATTGATTTTCTCAGGTGTTCAAATACGTATTTGCAGCAGTAACATACAAATGTGATTTCCAGATTTTTTTTTTTTAGATTATGTGTCTCACAGTGGACATGCATCTAAGATGAAAATTTCAGACCCCTCCATGATTTCTAAGTGGGAGAACTTGCAAAATCACAGGGTGTAAGATAGTAACAGATAATTACAGTTTGTAAAAGTAAAGAGAAAACTTAACTGGGTCAATCTCACAATGAATTTTGTCAGACTCCGTTTACATAAGTTTCCAGTTCCATTTGTTTATGATGGAGGATTCTCTAGCATGTCCAATTCATTGCTGTTTGATGGTGTAGATGTGTTTGATGTAGGCCTGTTGTTCATAAGGGATGTATAGAGTCATGTGTTACCTTATTTTATCCATTATGTCAAGTGAATTTGTCCATTTCTTCTTTCTTTCTCACCACCAGCACTTTGGCTTCCTCTGGGGTCCTGTTTAGTTTAATAAAAAATTAGCAATTTGTTACCCAGGTGTGTTGGATGTTTTTGCAGGTTTATGAGTTGTCTGGCCTTTTTTTGTTATGTTAGCTTTTTGGGTTTTTTTTTTGTTGTTGTTTTTTTTTTTAACTGTTCATTTATGAAAGGTCAATTACTTTCAGTTTATGTCCTTGTTTTAGCAGAGACATTTTGTTTTTCCAATTCACAAACCTTATTATGATGGCTGGTCTTTCATTTTTCTTTGAGGGCAGCGTGTGACAGGCCTTGATGTGCTCCAGGTCCACGTCTGTCCCCTTGCTTTGGCAGTAGGAAGCCACCCGTTGCTCTGACGAGCGCGTCTCCTCCTCACTGGACAACCCGCTGACCATCTCAGCGGCCACCTCGTGTGCATATGAGCATGGCTTGATTTTAACCCTGGTGATGATCAAATCGTTCATATAAGTCTATTGTTCCAGCTCACCTACTCACCGTTCCAAATCCTTGATGCAGCAGCCCTTTTCTTCGCTCTGGATTTGCTTGTTCACCGACTCCATCATAGTGAGAGGCTGTGTTTGCTGCTCTCTGACAGCAGTCATCTGTTTAGTCATGTAATCAAGGGAAGCTTTTATTTCCTCAAACTCCTCTGGTGTTGGGCTTCTTTTCAGTGGCATATTTGCGTTTACTTAACAATAGAGTTCATAATTCAGGATCAGTGGTCAATTGATCCAGATAATATTCTTTAAAACCGCACACCAAACACTACTGAATGAACTGCATGACAGGAACAGTGTAATTATATAAAGAGACACATATGCTTTTTTCCCCACTGTCTGACATGAAATCAGACTAAACATTTCCTGTTTTAGGTCAATTAGGATTACCAAAATTATTTCTATTTGCTAAATGCCAGAATAATGACAAGAATACTCATTCATTTTTCATTATTTTCTGCAAAGTCAGAAGTTTACATGCATTTTATTAGTATTTAGTACCAGTGCCTTTAATCTAAATGACTTGGGTCAAAAATTTTGCATATCCTTCCACAAGCTTCTCACAATAGTTAGGCGTGAATTTTGGCCCATTCCTCCTGACAGAACCGGTGTAGGCTGCCTTCCTTGCACATTCTTTTTCAGGTCTTCTCATAAATTTTCCATAGGATTGAGATCAGGGCTTTGTGATGGCCACGCTAAAACTTTATTGTCCTTAAGCCACTTTGTAACCAGTTTGGCACTGGTGCTTTACCTTGTCCGTTCTGCCAAAATCCACATCATGCTGAGCAAAAACCTTGTCCACTTGTCCATGTTTACAACTGCACTCGTAATGACACCACTGGATTCTCTTCCTATGAGCTGATGTTTGGTCGTCAACCAAGATTACCCATTGACTTTACATTTGGCTTTTGGACTTCCTGTGAATGTGCTAGCTCAAACACATTCTGAGTATGTCCAGAAACTACGGGAAAACCTGGAAAAGAGCTATAGACTGGCAACAGAGAATGCTGAAACGGTCATGTCCCGAAACAAAAGCCGGTTTGACAAACATGTCACCCCTTCACAGTTGGAGGTTGGCGATCGAGTGCTCGTTCGTAATGTCAAGTTGCGAGGAAAACACAAGATTGCAGACAAGTGGGAGTCTAATGTCTATGTGGTTGTGAAACCGGCTGAAGAGCTTCCAGCGTATACAATTTTCTTCCTGATATTTTTGCTGATTTCTTTTTAGAAGCTAGCAGAAGCTTTCAAAGACATGACATCACCATCTGGGTTTTCCCAAATTGTTTAAATGCATACTGGTCTCACTATATGTAAAATTCTGAAAGTAATGAAAAATTGTCTTAAAAGTTCTACTCTCATTATTCTGGCATTAGCAAATAGAAATAATTTTGGTAATCCTAATTGACCTAAACCACTAAACGTTTAGTTTGATTTTATGTCAGACAGTGAGAAAAAAAACTTCTCTGCCTCAAAAGTGTATGCAAACTTCTGGTTTCAACTGTATCATGCACATAGTGAATGAAACTGGGGCTTTCAGAGCTCTGGCTCTGTGGCAGACTGGCACTGAACAGAAGATTAGCTAAGCTCAGAGGGCAGAGAAAACACAAGATTGCAGACAAGTGGGAGTCTGATGTCTATGTGGTTGTGAAACGGGCTGAAGAGCTTCCAGTGTATACAGTTCGACCAGAGCACAAAAGCAAACCCTTAAGAACTCTTCATCGGGACTTGCTCTTGCCCTGTGGGTATTTACCAGTCGACAGCAAACACAAAGTCAAGCCAGCACCCATAGTAAAACCACCTCAGATTGCGTCCACTGATTCAACTTCTCATGATGATGATTCAGACTTTGTGCCAGATGATTTTGTACCCAGTTATTGGTACAATCCAATTCCTGAACCAGTAAGGTTCACTACCATTGTGGATATCGCTCCAGCAAGAGTTGAGCCTGTTTGTGCTGATCCTCCACAGAAAAGCCCACATATCCAGTCAAATGAACCCCCTCTAAATCCATCCGACTCTACAGACATTGAGGTTGAATCCTTGGCTGAAGATTTGGGGCTTACTCAAAGATCTGATTCAAGTTTATTTATTTATTTATTTATTTATTTATTTATTTATTTATTTGAAGGACAGTGTGCAGATACATTAAAAAGATGGCTGCACCAGATTTAGCAAAATGCTCATTTCAATCTGTAGTCCTTGGTGTCACAAACATTAAAAACAAAACAATTCACATATAAAATTCATATATAAAAAGTGCAATACAAAAGACAATGTACAAGTGTGCAAAATTTTCAATACATAGTGCAAACTACAAGTTATTAAAGTGCGAGACATATGCAACAGATATCAGAATAAATACGGTGTAGCCGCTATCAGATGATACCCACGAGGGTAGCATCTGATAGCTCTGTACCTTATTGGTATTATAAATGTAAACAAGACAGTAATATGACACTAAGACAGTACTATAACACATGATTTGGTAATCTAGTGAGTTGACTTGTCAATAAATTTACCTGCTCCTATTGCAGATATCCCAGTATCAAATGCTACACCTGATTCAGAACCTGGGGAAGAAGAATTGAATGAATTGACCTCCTTGGCATCTGTCACAAAGAACCACTCACCTTCTGGATTGTCAAACTCTGATTCACCAATTCCATTTGACAATGAACAACCAAGGGGAGCCGTCCCATCAGAACAAGGAAACCTCCGGATCGTCTGCATTACAGCAAAATGGGTACTCCATGGATGACAAGTCTTCAAGCTATTTTCCATGGTCTGAGCACAGCTTTTAGTTATGAACTGGAAGATGCTGAAGTTACAATTGGTGCTGCTTCATCTCCATCTGCTGTCTGCAGCCAACCCAGTCAATGTATGAGGACATACATTGAGTCAGGGGGGGACCCTGTAACCCTTTCCATCTAGGGTTACCCTTACCTAGTCAGTGTTCGACCCTGATTGGCTTACTCCCAATTGGTTGACAAATAAATGACTGGAGCAGCTCTGTACCTGTCTGCTCCTCCGCCCCTCCCACTCCGCTCTCACTGTGTCTATGCAACTGGCGTTTGGACTGGATGACAACTACTCGGCTTTAAATGTTATTTTTCACATTTTTGCTAACCCATGACTCAATGGTCAGGTTTTTCTTTCATGGGACTGAACAGAGATTTCTCTACTGATGGAGAGCTGGTAGGACTAATCTATTTTGTTTTTGCTCTGCGATCTGTGGATTATGGATTTGCGTGATTTATTCCAATCTGTTCTGTGTGTCATTCATGCGCAAGCTCCCTGAGGAGCCTGTTCTTCTGTGTCGGTCTTAATGCGTTAATTGCCATAAACAACAGCCCTACCAACTAAAAATACTATAGTGGTTACATTATACTTCAGTTTATTGTCAATTTGGAAGACACATTTGAGCCCAAGCTTTAGTTTCCTGGCTGATGTCTTGAGATGTTGCTTCAGTATTTCCACATAATATTCTTTTCTCATTATGCCATCTATTTTGTGAAGTGCACCAGTACCTCTTGCAGGAAAACAACCCCACAGTATGATGCCTCCACCCCCATATTTCACAGTTGATGAAAGTGTTCTCAGGCTTTCAAGCTTCCCCCTTTTTCCTCCAAACTTAACGATGCTCATTATGACCAAACAGTTCAATTTTGTCTCCAAAAATGAAGGTCTTTGTCCCTGTGCACATTTGCAAACCAAATTGTAATCTGACTTTGTTTCTTTTGGAGCAATTACATTTTCCTGGTAGAGTGGCCTTGCAGCCGATGTCGGTACAGTACTCGTTTCACTGTGTATAATGACAGACTCAACTTCAGCCAGCATCTTCACAAGGTCTTTTGCTTTTGTTCTTGGGTTGATGCACATTTTGGACCAAAGCATCTCTGGGACACAGAACCCATTTCCTTCCTAAGCAGTATGATGGCTGGATATTCCCCTGGTGTTTATACTTGCGTATAATTGTTTGAACAGATGAATTTGACCCCTTTTGTACCCACTGATGAACCAGACTTGTGCAAGTCCCCAATTTTCTTCTTGATATTTTTGCTGATTTCTTTTTAGAAGCTAGCAGAAGCTTCCAAAGACATGACATCACCATCTGGGTTTTTCCAAATTGTTAAAATGCATACTAGTCTTATTGTATGTAAATTTCTGAAAGTAATGAAAAATGTTCTTAAAAATTCTACTCATTATTCTGGCATTAGCAAATAGAAATAATTTTGGTAATCCTAATTGACCTAAACCACTAAAAGTTTAGTTTGATTTCATGTCAGACAGTGAGAAAAAAAAACCTCTTTGCCTCAAAAGGGTATGCAAACTTCTGGTTTCAACTGTATCATGCACATAGTGAATGAAACTGGGGCTTTCAGAGCTCTGTCTCTGTGGCAGACTGGCACTGAACAGAAGATTAGCTAAGCTTAGAGGGCAGAGACCGAACATATTATGCCTCCTCTCCCCCTGAAAATAAAAGGTATATGAATTTTCCTTTAGCACTTGGATTTACTTTTCTTTCCCGTTTCCAGAAAAAAAAAAGTATTTGACTGTACCCATTTTTCTCACGTAGGTTTAGAGCTGAGCTGTAATTAACAAACAATATTATTATTATTATTATTATTATTATTATTATTATTATTATTATTATTATTTGCAATTAGATCATTACAAATTATAGAATAGAATTGTATGCACATATAAAAATGGAACATATATTTACAAATAGGCAATATTTCAATTTCTCCAAATAGAGAGACCAGATGTTGGAGTTGAAAGTTGAATAAAAAGCACAACAATGAGAGCAATACTGTGGTGAACGACAGGTGACCAACAGGTGACTGACAAGTGCTGCTCTGCTCCATTCATCTCAAATATGTGTATATCTCTATGCTCCACAGTCTGAGTCTTTTACCCAGCATGCACTGCTCTGTCCTGAGATGGCGCTGGAAGTGTGGACCTGGGCCAGTCATGGAGGGGCATGCACAGGAGACAAAGGAGCTGTTCAGAGCAAACTCTCAGAAACTGGACACACATCCAGGATACTGCAGAGCTCACCTCCAATCTTTTATCTCCTCACCTCATTAGGGTCCCAGGATGGACCTCTGGGCACTATGGGGTTAGTTTTAAGTTAAAGCAGGGCTCATGTGGCCTTTGTAGGTGTTTGGCTTTGACAAGAAGACTTTTGGAGAAACATTCAACAAAAGTTGGGAAACGTTTCAATCCAATATATTCAATTATCTTAATATTAATAATGATTTAATCAGTGTTTTATAAACAGGTTTATACATTCTTGTACTATATCATAGACCCTTATCTGGAAATGGGAAATCACTTTTCACCAAACATCAAGTTCACATGGGAAGAGGCCAAGGAGAACAAACTGGCCTTTTTAGATTGTGTAGTAACTATAGGAGGGGACCTGGAATTCCAGGTAGAGGTCTTCTGAAAACTCAGACACACTGACCAATACCTGCTGTTTGATTCAAGTGGTGCCCACAAACACAGAGGGAAAAGTGAAGGAGGAACACCATGAGGAGAAAGCCCTCTCGGGTTATGGATATCCAAAATGGGCCTTCAATAGATCTAAGAGAGCTAAACAGGACAACAGGGAATCTGAACCTAGAAGGAAAGAAGTAAATATTCCTTACACAGCTGGCGTGTCTGAAAAGATTCAGAGAATGTTCAGAAGTTTGAAATTCCGGTCTAATTCAAACCCTACACACACTTTTAAGACAGAAACTGGTTCACCCAAAGGACAAAACCCCGAGCCATAAACAAAGTAATGTGGTCTACTCCATTCAGTGTAGTGAAGAGTGCAGTGAGCGGTACATTGGAGAAACTAAACGGCCACTCCATAAGAAAATGTGCCAACACCGTCGCAACAGCCCTTATGGACCCCAGTGTGCTGTCTCCATCTCCATCTCAAAGCCACTAACCACTCCTTTGAAGATGGTGAGGTACAGATCTAACCAGAGAAAAGAAATGGGTTGAGAGGCGAGTTAAAGAAGCAATTTTTGTAAGGAAAGACGATCCTTCCTTGGGCCTTAGATATCACCTTTCCCTCATATATAACTCCATCCCCAGACCCAAAGCAAACAAAGGAAACAAAGAGAACAATAAATCAAATCAAATCAAATCAAACTTTATTTATATAGCACTTTTCATACAAAAAAAAAAGTAACACAAAGTGCTTTACAAAGCATTAAAATCAGTCCCACCCACCAAACCCACCCAGCCACCCGACAGCCCAACAACCCAACCCCAACACATCAATAATCATAACCAAACAACCCCCCACCCCCAACACACACTAGAGCTAGCCAGTATGCCAAAAGGTGTGGGAAAACACCCATTAAGGGGTATTGGAATATGTTAAGAATGTCTCAGGCATATTACACTCTTAGTGTAGCTCAATACAAACAGAAACTGTAAACAAAAACTGTTTCCTGTTTCAGTATATTTGGCTTCTCCCTTCAGATAGATATAAGGCAGTGTCACCAGCAAACTGACCAGAACTGAAAAAGCGACTTGGATGAGCAGTGAAACGTCTTCACTCCTACAACTTTTGTCCAGTTGACAGATTTAGCTTTGGCTTTTACTACTTTTCACCAAAGCAAATTGATATTTATGAATATTTATTGACCAAGTTAAACTGAGAGCATATGAAAATTAAATATGAAAATGAGTAAATCAATCTCTAAACTGGGGCTTAAAGATTAGAACTTCCCAACTTAGATAAACTTCCCAAGCCAAGTGATGTGTGCATGCAACTGGGAGTTTCAGTCCATGCTGTCGTGCTGATGCCTTCAGAAAGTCATCTCTGAAGATCAAGCTGCATGGGGTAGATGCAGGCCAGAGGTCTAGAGGTCCACACTCAGAGGCTCTCTTCCAGTGTTGACAATCCAGGGAAGGGTGCTTTTCTGTTTAATATCCATATGGTCTCAGCAGCACGGGTCACAGAATAAGGCTACATCTAATCTAATCAAGAAGATTGTTAACCAGAAAAATGTAAATTCTTAAATTTGGAAAATGTGAAAGCATTGCTTTCAGTAAGATTAACTATAATTTGGATTAAAAACAAGAGATGGGCACCAATTTGAAGAGAGAACTGAGAATTTTAACTTTCTATACATCAAAATGTTTTATAATTAGATGCAGACAGTACACCTCAGACTTATTTTGACCTCAAGAGCTGCTTATACAATATAGGGCAAGATACATTTTGCTTAAATACATGGGGAAAAAATCGGCTACAAGGCCTTTGATGTTAAGTCATGTTCATCTAATATTATGTTAGCATTAGGGAAGCTTGACAGGGTAACAATGAGAATTTTGTATTGAATAAATATACCCCAGGCTTCTCTGACAAAGCCCCTGTTATATCGTCCCATGTGTCATTTTCAAATGTACAATTGAGATCAGTCTCCCAAATTATTTTAAGATTTTATTTTATTAATGCTGTTGTTAGCTGTTAGCTAAAAAAAAGGTTCTACAGCCACAACTGAACCTCAGTTGCCAGTACCTTGACCTACAGATAGAGGACACATAGGTTTTTTCTCATTCTCAGTATATGGACCGGCCATGCCTCATTTTAAAGCTCAGAACCTACACCTTCACTGAGCTGCAGAGGCTAGCACTGATTAATGATTGGCTGCAGGTGCTTTTTGTTTCATGGTAATGATTGCTATGGTAATGATTCAGTTCAGAGAGTCCTTTTTAGATTTAAATCAATTGGATTTCAGCATTGAAACTGGCAACCCGAATGAGAGACTGCTGTGAGGCTCATTCTGCTTTCTGATTGGATAATAGTCTTGGGAACCAAAACACCAAATAAGGCATCATCTTCAATGTTTTCATAATGAAGAATGAATCAGCATCACAATTGTCAATAAAAACTATAGTTGATTTGAACCTGGGGACACAGTTAAGTCATGTTTATGGAATTTAAAGTCAAAATCTTATACTTATGTCATATACCTCATTTACAATTTTGTTCAGCAGTTTTTCAAATTAATCTACGGTAATAGCTCCATGCACTAGGAGAAGTGCATGTTCCTCTGTGATGCCACTATGCGCACATGCCTGTTGCAGAGTCACAAATGATTGAATTTTATTATGGGATAAATGGTTGATTGTCCTTGCATGCCTTCCCTGTTGGATAATTGACCCCTCTCTCTCTCTCTGTCAGGAGTGTGTGTTTGAGAATCTGGAGGCCAAGCAGAAGGTCTTCCTGGACATCGAAGGCCTTGTAGGAAGTGATGTCATCCTGAGCAGCTCCACTTCCTGTCTGGTACCCAGCCTGGTCTTCTGCAAAGTGCAGCACCAGAGCCGCTGCCTAGTGGCTCACCCGGTTTGTCTTCACACTGACGGGACACTACCACATACATATCATACAATGCATGCAACTGTTTTTTACATAGGTGTAGCTAAAACAATTTAATAATGTAGGTTATAGAACTGCTTGCTTATACAGCCTTGTACTGATAGAAAATGTAGAAATGTAGCTTTTAACTGTGTTATAGTTGTTTCCCCTCAACATTTGCATGTAGAACACCCCCACCATGATGTCACTGCAAAGCATTAATTGTGACGAGAGATTACATCTGAGGATGTAAAGGATGCACTTGTGTGATCTGTTCTAGGTCAATCCTCCGTACCTGGTGAGACTGGTGGAGTTGGTCCCTCACCCTCTGACCTCCCCCTCTGTAATGGACATGGCCCAGGCCCTCATGAGCCAGGTAACATTACACCACTCTCAAAAATTGTGGTCTTTAAGCACATGATATCAGCAAATGGTCCAATTAAATACTTGACAGTGCAGAGTATCTATAGGCTCACTGTGGACAAATCTAAGCATGAACATTAGATTTGTTACATTTTATTTTGCCATAGGTTTCCATTGTAAGTAACCTAATGATAAGCAAGCCAAGTTTGTGCTCGGGATGGGACAATATACGATAATATCGCTAATCGCAATTAAAAAGGTCCACGATTAAAAAGGTCCACGATTAATCGTTCGTGGAATTTTTTAATAATTGTGATCATTGGGCACAATTTTAATCGCCTTTATGGCACCAGACTGCCTCATGTTTTCCGTTTCAATATAATGTTTAGTTGTTAATTCTGGTGTTTGCCCACAATGGGCGCCTCTGTCATAGCAATTACACTTGTTAGCTTCTGTGCCTATTGGGCAGTTACCGCTGTCTGAACTATATTCTGCCAGATACCAGCAACAAAGTCTGATCCGTAACTCTCCACAGGAACGTGCCAGAGCACGCATCACCCATGTGCACAGATGAGATACTAATGTTTGCACATCTTATATTTTTACCTACAATAATACAAACTGCAGAATAAAACAACACCTTTCAAACGATAGACAAATGAAGTCTAATTCATACAGCTAAACACAAATGTGCCAGGACACATGGTCACGATATATTTGACCTAAAATGATGTCAATAGCAGAATAAACCACGCTTACCGATCGAGGACAGCATCCAATCCATCAAAAAATAAAGTCCTCTACTTCTGAGTCCACTGTGGAATCTTCACTCTTTGCCACGAACCGCTCGGGGTCCGAGATGCCTTTAGTATAACTCGTTCAAACATCCACAGTATCCTCGATCGCATACTTCCTTTGTTTTGTCCATTTCGTCATGTTTAAAATGCAAAACAATGTGTAGAATGCAGATTTCTGCATCCACTTGGCTTCGGCCGTGTCCCAATTCATCAAAGTGCCTTAAATGCACCGTTCACAGTGATCATCAAAGGGCACTTACGTCATTTCCGGCACGACAAGGGTTGTCCCATTTCGACAAGATGGAGGCTACATTGAGGAGTACACATTTTTGGTCGGGAACGTTACTTTGAACAGTGCATTTGACAAATTGGGACATGGCCTTCGTTTACGCACTTGTCAAGCCATGGCATGTGACACATCGTTGTGTTCCGCTACTCATTGACTGTAAGGGGAACCCACAACCCCCACCTTAATCGCCAACATTTGTGTCAAATCGACAAAAGAAATGCAAAAAAAGTGATGGAGCAGATGTCGCGTTTGGAATACTTTCCTGTAGTAGACTGGACATGGAGGATTTAATTTATTTTGTGGACATCATTTCTTGACTGGATTATATTCTCTGGACCTGTATGGAATGAATGAGACCAACTTTGAGGATTCTCGTTCTGTCAAACGTCAACATATACCACAAAGGTAAGTGAAGTCCAAATCCAAATTTTTGGCTTTCCTGTAAAAATGTCTTTCCTGACAGGACTGGGTGATTGCAGGTGGAAATGGTTTACGTATTCAGAAAGACAGTGCTGTAGCTTTAATTTGATGTGTAGAATGTTTATGTGGGTGACATAGAAGTATATTTACCTTGCTGTAGATTTGTAAAGTATGGGAACGTTAACAGGTTAATAATTATCGTGATAATATTGTTAATCGCGATTATTTTGGTCACAATAATCATGAGTCTAAATTTTAATATTGTCTCATCCCTAGTTTGTGCTAGGGTCTGCTCCTGTCTGCTCCTTTCTGCTCCTGCCTGCACCTATCTGTTTCTGTCTGCTCCTGTATAGTTTGTGTTGTGTTCCAGGTGGGCCAGGTTCCGGTGCGTTTGAGCAGGGAGTTGGATGGTTTTGCTCTGAACCGGATCCAGATGGCTGTGATTGCAGAGTCCTGGAGGCTAGTGCAGGTCCGACCTACTTTCTCATGTTTATCTTTACATTTTATAGTCACCCAAGTCCATTTGGTTCGAACTAATGGACTCAACAGAACTTTCCTGGTTGAAGGATCTGAACCTGATGTGGAACCATGAGTCAGGAACATGTTTTAGTTTGAACTTTTAGGCCCACCCAGTTAGTCCTTTCTGCCACTGTGATATTGCATGATGACATAGAAACAACTGTCTGGGAAAGTTTCACGCAGTTGTTTCCTTATAGTTCTCCAGTGTCTGCATACTATTTGTTTTGTTTTTTGTTACTTTTGAAAATGCACAATGACAGAGAATCAAGTGTCTGGGATAGTGTCAGGCAATTGGTTTCCCATGATTCTTTGTAACAATGTGCCTGATTGGGTGAAAACGGTGACCCTGTCAGTAGCTTCTGTGTTAGTTATTATCAGAAAAAAGCTTTGTAAAATGAAGAAATTATGTTAAACAGTCACATTTTGTGTCTTATTTAGCAGCTTTTACTGCATATTCTTGGAAAAAATATGTTAAAATCAGTGACACACACTTTCATTAAAGGTTGACAAATAAATACAACTACAGTGTTCCCTCATTTATTCCGGGGGATACGTTCCAAAAATAGGCGAAATTCACAAAGTAGAAAGCTTTATTTTTTTTACAATTATTATATATAATTTAAGGCTGTAAAACCTCTCACCATCACTTCATACACTTTTCTCAGACAGGCATTAACATTTTCTCACATTTCTCTCTTGTTTAAACACTCACAAAGTTCAAACCTTCGTAAATGGAAAAAAAAAAAAAGAACAGCATTATAGAACAAAACCAAATACTATACTGTACTTTAAATAAAAATGACAGCTTTTTGAAGCACTGTAACAAATTAAATTTTAATGATCAACCTATGAGGTTGGACATATAAGAAATGATTAATAGTGACTCGCGCATATTTCACAGTTCCTCTGACCGTGCCTCTTCGTCCTAGCACTGCTCCGCTCCGCTGTAATGTCTTGTAATGTTCCTGCAGTCACTGATCCACAAAGCTAAAGCAGACTCCATCCTTACGCAGGTGCCTTTTTCAGTGTAGAACGTTTCATTGACATTGTGGGTTTTGTCAGAGAGAAAACTTGCAAACATACACCTGTACTCTACAGGAGACACAGCACGTCCCTTAGCCAACCAGGACACAGAACACAATGCACGTTTATACACTCTTAAAAAGCATGCAAAATTGCACCCAAAAAAAATCCTCGAAACAGCGAGACTGCAAAAAGTGAAACGCAATATAGCGGTTACTGTATGGTATACAATTTTATTATATAAACAGTATACCATATATATACACAAAATAAGATGGGGACAGGAGAGTTTGTGGCATCTAATGAATACCAAAATAAACCTACAACTTTAAACTTGGCTCTGTCTAATTCAGCCTTTTTTTTGTGAAATGATATAGAAGTAGTGTGCAAACTCCTCCTTGTGTAAGTGGTAATTGCTCAAGGTCCTGCCCTCACAGTGTCCTTGTAAAGTGTCCTATCATGAGACAATGTGTCTGTCCCTGCCGTCACACTCAAATGTCCTTTTCCATGCTGGAATCGGACCATCAGCTGACCACATGACCACATGGCTGTCTCCTGACTACACAGTCCGAGACAGTCCAACACAGTCCCGCACAATCCCGCACAATCCTGCATAATTGATTTTCATGTTTTGTTTTGTTTTTAGACAAAAAAGACAAAAAGGTTTGAGGCTGAACAGGTGCCACCTTCATCCAACTGCTGTGACGTGTCACTTATCAGATGACAACATCTCACCCTTAAGCCTGCACTGTGAGGCCTGAAGCACAAGTGTGTCCAAACTCTTCAAATACCTTCAGTCTGCTGATGAGCAACTAGAGCTATAGAGTTCTTACTGCTACTGCAGGGGTCGGGAACCTATTGCTCTTTTGATGACTGCATCTGGCTCTCAGATAAATCTTAGCTGACATTTGTTAACACAATAAGTAATGAATAAATTATACATAAATACAGAAGTAATCAAATAAAGTAATTCTCAAAAATAAACAATAATATGGTAAGAAAACCATTTGGCTCCGTCTTTATGCGCTGCCTCAACTAACACGTTGTCACAGCGCGTGCTGTTTTCCCCCCGTGCGTGCTGTCGCTCTTAAAGTGACAGTAACATATTTACGTAAAACTTCAAATAATGAATAAGGAAATACATTTTAAAATATGTGACTTTTTTGGCTCTCTCGGCTAAAAAGGTTCCCGACCCCTGTGCTACTGCCTTACTACTACTACCAAGGATTTGTATGCCATTGTGAACTCTTGATAGCCAAGTTAATGAATTATTAATTATTTAGTTCATTTGAATGATTTTGAAAATCAAATACATCTTTGGTTATATTTATTAGCTGACTTCTGTGTTGGTCATTAACACATGGCCACATTGCATTGTTGAGATAAAGCACTGGGTTTAGGAGTGGTTTTGGAGGCAGCCTCTTGATCTGATCTCTTAAAAGTCTGCTGAGCCTTCACTCTCTTTATCAGATCTCTTATAAGTTTGCACTGCCAGTGCCTAGCCTCTACTAGACACTGGCAGCACTGAGCAGTGTGAGGGGGAGCACTGGTACGGAGCATTCTAAGTGTGATTTTATGTCTCAGTCACGGTGCAGGCTGTGGAGAGGCTCATGTGATTCTCTAGAGCCTTTTACACGGAGGGTATGGTCACGCTGTGTCCAAGGCTCTGTCACATTTCCTGGAAGTCAAAGCCCAGGAGCTCTGGGTCAGACCGGAGGAGCGAGACACCTCATGACAGCCTATCAGCAGGACTTAGCAGGAGGCCATAGACCAGTGTTTAGATATTTAAGTAATCTTAAAGATCCATAATTCATTTTCTCAATGAGCTGCAAAGCTGTTATTGGTAAGGTTTTAGTCTGTGGACTGAGACATGTCGATCTCTTTTACATGTCCATGCCCCTTCTCTAGTCACTCTAACACAGTGCTGTAACACTGTCCCACACCCACAAGGACTGCATGTGCTTGCAGATTTGTGAGCGGGCCCTATGTGAGGGGCCCTATGTGAGCTGTCCTATGTGAGGGAGAAGAAAAGTAACTCCCCAGCGTTGATGAAGGTGGAATGTGTTTATTCTTCACCAAGCAGATGGTCACTATCCTGTAAAGTAGGAAGGGAGGACTGCCCCAATACTCACTGAATGTACGTTCACCCTTATCACCTGTGATCACATGATGGTTTGTAGAGTGTTTTTATGGTCTAACTTGAGTGGGCACACTTTAACTGTTAATTTTACATTTAATTTGTAACACTCTGCCTGTCTGTGGCAGCACCATTTGACAAAAGGAGTTAACGCATGTGGATGAATGCTGCGTTTTACTCGTTCAAGTGAGGGTTTTTTTACTGACAGAATAGTAGAGAATATTTGGAATTGAGTCAGTGTTAAACTACTCTTACACCAGCTCTCTTTGAGGGCTGTGTACGTATCAATAAGTGCCTCACTTTTTTGTCCTACCTTTAACATGATCCTTTATTAGAGAATTAAAGAAGCTAAATTCCAGTCCTCACAGCGCTGTAAACTGCTGCTACAGCTCTGTCAACTGGTTCAACCAGAACAGCAAACACTCCTGGGGTTGTTATTGTTGAACCAGATTGGCGTCTTTGGGGTTTTATAACATTATTCTTAATGTCTGATTTTTAATCTTCTCGGTGATTTGGACAGGACTCAGTGATTAGACAGGACTCATTGATAAGACAGGACTGGTGGTTGGCCCACATGTTTTGGAGGTAAACTCCACTGTGAAACTCCAGCTGTGCTGGCATAACGTGTCAAAAGAATGTTCCTGAGGACACAAACCTTTTCTGGAGTAGCATCACACAGACTTTCTCAGTGTCTGTTCAGCCAGTTTAGTGACTGCTTCTGTCAATCAAACTATGTTTATAACACACTTTTCATACCAAAAGATGTAACACAAAGTGCTTTACAGGCATTACAAACAACCCCACATGCCCTCCCAACCACTCTACCCCCCAGCCGTTCCCTACACAACCATGCAACCCACAGTCCCATACACACGCACACACACACATACATTTACATTTTACATGATTAACACAGATTTTTAAACGTGTTTGACTTAATAATACAAGATTTATGTCATGGACCTGATGAGAGGTTCCCATAATGTGAGTGTGCGTGCAGATACTGTGAGAAATAGCTTCATGGTCGCTATTTTAGTGGGCGGCGAAGTGTGGTGTACTGAACCAGTGGTGATTGGCCTAGAGTCCCCTGGTCATTGTGCAGTACTGGGCAGCCCTGACCCAGCAAAATGGCAGTGGCTCTTTTCTGTGACAGCAGAGGGTTTTATGTAACAGAATGGTGCTGACCACAGGCCAGTGTGGAATCCCAGAGCCTGAGAACCTGCCTGGCTTCACAATGCCCCTCATATAAGTGCCCAAATAAAGACTGGACTGTGTCAGGACTGCAGCTCAAAGCAGGCCTACCTGCCCTCTCCTCACTCGCCCACCCCACCTGCCTGTCCCTGGCCTCACCCTGCCCACCCCATCTACCTGCCCCCTCCCTCACTGGCCCATTTCACGTATCTTCCCCTTCCCTCACTCTGCTTACCTCACCTACCTTACCCTTCCCACCTCACTTACCTCAGTCTGCCCACCTCACCCACCTGGCCACTATCTCTCACCCTGTCCACCTCACTTATCCGTCCTCTCCCTCACCCTGTTCACCTCACCTATCTGCCCTTCATCTTGCCTACTTCATCTACCTGCCTACCTTGCCCATCTGTCCCCACCCTCACTCTTCCCATCTTAGGCATGAGTTCAAAATCAATATTCCACACTTGTTCATTTACAACAAATTAAAATGCATAACCAGTAGTGCAGCAGGGAGGCGCAGACCAGAGTATACTCATATTTACTCATATCCAGAGCGGACCCAAAAGTGTGTTATGTTGTACTGCAGGATGGTGTGATCTCAGTGAAGGATGTGGACCTGGTGATGTCAGAGGGACTGGGCATGCGCTACGCTTTCATTGGTCCAATGGAAACCATGCACCTGAATGCACCTCAAGGTAGTGATTATTTCTGCTTCAATTATTCAACATCATTTTGATCTGTCAGTCTCAAGTTAACCAGTGTTAAAAGTCAAATTATACCCCCCGTCTGGACTATACCTGGGGTTTAAGGGATCTAGACTCCATTATACCTGGGTATATTATGATCCCCCTTGATGTTTGTTTTGCCAAGTTGAATAATTGCTATAATCAAGCCTTCTAGTGGTTTAAAATTGCAATACTGACTGTCAAATCTGAACCTGGGATATACACACATGGGTAAAATTGTTGGTACCCGTCAGTTAATGAAAGAAAAACTCAGAATGGTCTGAGAAATAACTTGAATCTGACAAAAGTAATGATAAATAAAAATTCTATGACATTTAACCAATTAAAGTCACACATTGCTTTTCAACCATGCTTTAACAGAATTAATTCATGAAACAGGCCTGGACAAAAATGATGGTAAGCTTAACTTAATATTTTGTTGCACAACCTTTACGATTCCTGTAACTGTCAATGAGACTTCTGCATCTCTCAGCAAGTATTATGGCTCACTCCTCATGAGCAAACTGCTCCAGTTGTCTCATGTTTGAAGGGTGCCATTTCCAGATGGCATGTTTCAGTTCCTTTCAAAGATGCTCAATAGGATTTAGGTCTAGACTATTCTAATGTGACCTTCTATGAGCCCTATGTTTTCCTCTTAGCCATTCTTGGGTGTTTTTAGCTGTGTGTTTTGGGTTATTGTCCTGTTACAAGACCCATGACCTGCGACTGAGACCAAGCTTTCTGACACTAGCCAGCACATTTCTGTCTAGAATCCCTTGATAGTTTTGAGATGTCATTGTAGCCTGCACAGATTCAAGCCAGATGCAGCAAAGCAGCCCCAGAACATGACAGAGCCTCCTCCATGTTTCATAGTAGGGACAGTGTTCTCTTCCATTGTGAGTTTTTCTTTCATTAACCAAAGGGTACCAACAATTTTATCCATGTGTGTAAACCTCATACTGAAGATGCATCAAAGACATCACATCAAAGCTCATATGGGTTAGCTGCAAATTGGATTTAGGATTTGGTAAAACAAACCATGAACTATTTTTGCATAATAAAAAATGTTTCTATTTGTAAATTAATCAAAATTACAATTGTGATTAGTAAAGCCAATATTTGATTTTAGCATCTCTCACACACTTCAAGCTAGTGGGTGTTGCCAGTGCCTGGAATTCCCAGATTTATAATTTTTCCCACAAAAAATAAGACACAGCAAACCACAGCAAAACAAGCACATGCAATGGAATCTCTGACAAACAGAGGGGTGTATTCTGGTCCAGGGGAGTATAACCTGGCTCAGGACAGTTTCTCCCCGATCAAACTACCCAGGTTTGGTTTTAGCAGTGAGTAATCTGGCCTGTTACACCTGTCACTGCCTAGGTCCTATTTTTCACATTTTTATTTAATAGTAAGAAACAGCATTGTGTTAATAGTATAGTAAGTAGGAGACAGTGGGCTGACAGAGTGGTAGCAGACTCCAGGCTGGTGCAGTGCGTGGTCTCCCAAAGCCAGTTCATGGAACAGAGGGCTGATTCCCCAGCAGAGACATGGAGAATATCTAAGAGGGGTGTGAAAGCCGTGCCCCCCTTTCTGTACACTCACACACTCAGTCCAACAAAGGCAGCTTTTGATGGGGGGCTGAATGAACGCAGTCACCGCGTAATCTACACCGCAGCCACTCCTCCTGTAACTGCACGCTGTAATCAACCCTCCTGTGGTGGCCTTACCTGGCTCCATCAGATACTGGCACTGCCCCATCCTCCATGTTCACACAGCAGAACAACAGGGCCCAGCCAGAGCCCCTGTTCCTGTGCCAGCCCCAGTACAGTCGGCCTTAAGGACAGCCCAGCACTAGGGTTTCACCAGGAAACTCCGGTTTCACCATGGAACTCCGGGAAAATGGGATTCTGGCTACTCCACAGCAGGTACAGCCAAGGAGCAACACAATCCTTTTGGACCTTCTTTTCCATTCATTGTTTTGTTTTTATTTTCATGACTTTAACATTGTAGATTGAAGGCATAACTATGAATAAACACATGGATGGTTGGGTTGTCAAAAGTACTGAAAATCCGATACTAATGAATAACTAACTAGTGTCGAAACTCATTTGCGCAGGTATCGATGCTAAAAAAGTTACATTCACAGGACAGAAATGAACCTTTTCTGAATAGCTTTAGAATGATTACAACAAGTATAAGACCATTTAGACTAATATACACCGATGGATCTCTATGGAACCTACCTGGATAACTGAAGGATTACACAGTTATGAGTCCACATCGTAATATAAAAAGTACTACGATTTAATATTGAAGAGAGTCCATTTGACACATACACACTGACAAAACAACCTTAGACACATTACAATATCCAGTCAAGAGTGCATTCAACAATGTTTCCACTAATAACTCCTGACGCAATACACCAGTGAAATTGAGCTCACTAAGACCAAGAGATTGCAGCGGTGTCAACAAAGCAAAGGGTGGATACTTTGTGCATTTGAATGTAAAATATTTTTAAAAATAGTTATTTCAATTGTTTTCTTTGCTGCATAATTGCATGCGTATATCTATAGAATAGTAACCATAAATTAAAAAAACATCCAGTGAGAGGAAAGTTTCAGCTCAAAGCTATCGACTTGGAATCACGGTCATATAAAAATAATGTCTGTATTTTGGGGTAACCAGAGGATGAGGAGGGGAGCAGTTCGCTACCACAGTACAATGAGACCTTTTTGAGAGACCAACTGCAACTACCTGAAGGTTGTAACCTGAAAATCCAGCATGCACACTGCCACCGGAGACTCCACCGAGAGCATCATTCCTGGAGTGGGCATGTGGGATTGTTCCTGCAATAGTCACTGAAAGAGAAGGTCTTGAGTCAAGTGTGGAAAAAGAAGAAAATTCAGGTGGGATCTAGCTGCATCTTCTTTGACCATGACTGATTCCCCATGTTTAGTCCTGACTCTGGGCACCAGCAGGAAGCTGGTCCCTGAAGTCCTCAGAGTGCTAGATGGTTCATATGGCACTAACACACATATGTCAAACTCAAGG
This sequence comes from Periophthalmus magnuspinnatus, assembly GCF_009829125.3. Classification (NCBI taxonomy): domain Eukaryota; kingdom Metazoa; phylum Chordata; class Actinopteri; order Gobiiformes; family Gobiidae; genus Periophthalmus; species Periophthalmus magnuspinnatus. The sequence continues at coordinate 28,943,915 of NC_047146.1, read as the reverse complement.
CCCGGGGGCCAAATGTGGCCCTCCACATCATTTCATGTGGCCCTCGACAGGGTAAACTAAAAGGTATGATGGCCTTAAAATGCTATTTTATCACGAGATAAGCAGTTACACAACCACATTTTTACATCTAGGCAAATGCATATGCAACTTAACAATATTTGTAACTTGAATAAGTAGTAAATACAGAAACAGTTAATTAACAAGTTTAAAAAAGTAGTTAGATTTATTTTACATCCGGCCCATTGAAGGCAGCTATTTTGCTAATGTGGCCCCCGATGAAAATATGTTTGACATCCCTGCACTAACATGTCGGAGACGTTCTTTGGTGCTAAGCCATGGAGAAACAAGCAGGGCTGCTTTAAGGTCCTACTCTCTGAGCCACAGGAAGCAAGTGCAGAGACCTGAGCACAGGACTTATGTGCTCGTACTACCTAGTTCTAGTCAGGACCCAAGCAGCAGCATTCTGGATACACTGCAGCTGTCTTAATGCTTCTTTGGGGAGGCCAGTGGTAAAAAGCTGAAAATGTTATTGATTTGAGTCATCTGTTCACAATATACACAGATGACTGCCGAGCAGCTTCAAACAATCAATACGTTCTAAAATACTCAGACGACACTGTACTGTTAACCTTATTGCATGATTCGGATAGCCCTGATCTGCACCAACAGGGAGTTAACAGAATAGTCACATGGAGTAAAAACAACTCTCTGGAAATAAACACAAAGAAAACTGAAGAAATTGTGTTTAGCCCAAAACTGACAGTTGCAAATCCCACCATTATCAACAACGAAATTATCAAACGGGTAGAATCGTACAAATATCTTGGTGTTATGATTGATGCCACCTTATCATGGAAACATCATATAGACTACATCTGTAAAAAAACTAAACAAAGACTGTACTTTCTCCGTCGCCTACGATCTTTTGGAGCCACTCGTCAGATCCTCCTACTGTTCTATACTGCTGTTATCCTCAGTGTGCTGCAGTACTGTAATGCTGTGTGGTACAGCTGCTTGTCCACATCAGTAAAGTCTGGAATTAAACACCTGATCAAGATCTGTTCCAAGACTGTGGGTCAGCCATTAGAAGGTCAGTATGAGGCTGCCTATCATAATAACACAATACGACTGGCAAGAAACATCATTTCTGACTCTAACCATGTTTTGAACTGTGAATATGCATTGCTTCCATCTGGGCGACGGTTCAGTGTTCCACGATTTAATAAGGTTAGGCTGAAGCATTCTTTTGTTCATCAGTCAATCCTTAAAATAAACAAGGAGCTTAATCCATAGCTATCAAAGTGCTAGAAAGTGACTTGAATTAATGTTTGTTTAGTGTTTGTGTCGCATGTGTGATGTTAATGTGTAGCAACGGAGCCACTGTTTTTATGTGCAAGACAAATTTCAGATCTCTGATCTGACAATAAAGTATTATCTAATCTAATCTGATGTAGTGGTTAAAGTTCAAATCTGAGTTTATTATTATCCCTTGATTTGTAGCTTGATTTGAAGGCTTTAGAGAGAGAGAGACTGGAGGTGACTGGAGGTGACTGCTGACACATTCTCTGTTTTTGTGGGCCAAGGACTATGACTTCAGTCTTGCCTGAGTTTACCTGGAGAAAGTTGTTTTGCATCCACACACTGATCTGTTGGATGCAATGGCAGTATGAATCCACTTGTCTATATTCACCTGCTGCCAGTGAGACATAGATCTGAGTGTCATCTGCATAGTTGTGGTAGGACACATTATTGCTGCATATTAACTGGCCTAATGGCATCACATAGAAATTGAACGGGGGTCACAGGATTGACCCCTGTGGCACCCCACACAGGGAAATTTTATCTGATACACATTTTCCAATTTCAACAAAGTACCCTTGTTTTCTAGATAGGACTTGATCCAGTTTAGTACCATAGGGTCAAGACTGAGACTTTGCCTGCATCAATGTTCATGTCTTTTGTCACCTTGATAAGAGCAGTCTCAGTGCTGTGGTGGAGTCTTAAACTGGAAAACATCAACGAAGTTGTTCATTTGGCAAAAATTAATAAATTGTTGGTGAACAGCTTTTTCGATGTAAAAACAGCAGATTTGATATGGGTCGGAAATTGTTCAGTATTGTGGCATCAAGACTGGTCTGCTTTAGGAAAGGCTTGACAACCACAGTTTTCAAAGCTCTTGGGAATGTTCCAGATTGAAGTGACAAGTTAACTATGCAAGCGAGTGGTGATAGGAAACTGTTTACTGAGCACAAACTATACAGCTTTAGTGGGTAACACATCAAGGCAGCATATAGAAGAACTCAGACTGGTGAGGATCTCTTGGACAGTTTTGTCAGTTACAGGTGCAAAGTGAGTCAGCTCTAAGTGTCTAGGTGGCTACAGGGATATTATTTGCATTGTGAAATTGATGGCATTTTTAATTCCTTGAACCTTATTATCAAAACAAACACATTGTACTTAGATGTGGAAATTAGTTCTAATGGCAGATGTACCAAAGGGGCTGGTCTGTGGGCAGGGTTGGTGGTGGGAGTGCTCCTGGGACTGAAACCTCTGTTGGGGCTGTCACAGACACGTTCAAGGCCTGTGGCAAGGGCCCGGGGAGAAGTGACGCTGGAGATGGATCCTTCACTTGGGAAGGTGGTGGTGGTGCTGAATCCCTCACTGGAGGAGATGGTTGTGCTGCTGGTGGTGACTCCTTCGCTATGGAAGGTGGTTGTGGTAGTTGTGGTGCTGTTGGTGGTGCTGACACATTGGCTCGGTCTCTGGGTGGTGCAGCAGGAATGCTTCTATCATTCTTCTTTTCTTTCACTAACTGCCCAGGACTCTATCCAGGCTGGTGCCTCAGAACATGGAGGAGGTTATCCGTCACACTCTCATTCCACCTCTGCTCAGGTGCGGGCCATTTCCTTTGAATTAGTCCTCGTTTCCAGAATAGATCAAAGTTCTCAGTGTAGTGCAGCCCTCTGGATGCATACGCGTTGAATCGCCATGTGTTCAGCTGAAACAGCTGGGTAAATTTGTCTATGCTAGGAGGAGGTCCACTGATGAATGTCTTAACCTCCACTTTATTAAGCTCCTCGAATAATTTAATGAAATCCCTTTTCAAGATTTCAGTCTGTTCCAGTGTATTTGACATTAACTGTCTGATTTTCCTAAATATACTCTGTGGAGATTAAATATAGTGAATAAAGAAAAAATATTATGAGATAAAAAAGTAAATAGCCAAGTGTTTTGGGGACAATAACAATGAACAAGTGAGCCCAGCGATTGTCTGGGACACAGTTAAGGCAGTGATTAGGGAAAACCTCATTTTGAGGACGGCATTAAAGGAGGTGAAAAGAGATGTCTGTGTAAAGTCATCCATGTCTTCAGAACTGAAGAAGCGGCTTGGATGAGCAGCGAAACGTCTTCACTCTTACAACATAACAACATATACAACATATGAAAAATAAAAGGCATTCAAGATAAAATACATTTTATTGTCCAAGAGGAATTAGAAAAGAGATTAAGATTCTGTAAGCAAACCTTCTATGATTCGGGGACAAAAGCAACAAGAATTTTAGCAAGATGCCTTTGTATGCAAAAACATGCATACATTCTCAGAATCGAGGAACTCTCTACTGGAAAACTGACTCACGATACTAAAGAAATCTGCACAGTTTTCAGAAATCATCTGGGAAAATTATATTAAAGTCCATCACCAATACTGGAAAGCAACATTATACATAATTTATCACATCTGGGCCTCACCGGGTATAACACAGAATGAGGTTCTATGAGAAAAGAGTTCAAAATTGGAATTGGCCAACTGAAGAATAACAAGTTTCCTGGCAGTGATGGATATATTAATGAGTGGTATAAAATATTTAAAGCAGATCCAGCGTCCATCTTACTTGAGTTTTTCAATTGGACTTTAGACAGAGCTGAAATATCACTATCTTGGAGAGAGGCAGTGATTTATGTTTTCCCATCCCTAACTTGAAAGAATGTTATGCAGCTCAATTTAAAACACAGTGTGACACAGAAGGAAAAAAATGAATGAAAAACTGTATTGTGGAAAATACTCTATTTACATGGCATGACAAAATATAAAAAAATACAAAATGGCTGGGATCTTGATCTGGCCCTCTTGTTCCTTTTGGCTCTGGTGGTACAGACCCAGCTTTTTCATTTTGGAAAGAGAAAGGTTTTATCGGTCTTTTGTACGTTTGTGGAGGGAAGTACTTCCAAATTAAAACCTTTCTGAGATAACGTGTTTGAAAAAAAAAAAAAAAAACAGATACCGTAAATTTCGGATTATAAGCCGCTACTTTTTTTCCACGCTTTGAACCCTGCGGCTTGTACAGCAGTGCGGCTTATTTATGGATTTTTTACTGGATAACGGCCCCTGGGTTTTATTTTCACGGACAAGCCTTCTACACGTGGCAGATAAATATGGCAAAAACAACTTAAGTGCATTAAAAAAATACAACTCACCAAACCGCTGCATCAGAGGGAGCCCTGCGCTGATTATGTGATTATGTCTACTCTGCTCCGCAGTTTCTTTCAAAAACTCTAAAGGCGTATCGTTTAATCCCAGGTGCTTATTCTCCATGTGCCAAAGCAGTTTTGAAGGTTTCATTGCCTTATTTGCTTTTCCCGTATGTTACGTAGAGCGGACTGTGCGCGTGAGTCACCTGCAGCGACAAACCCAGGTTTTAAGTAGGCATTGTCTGTTAAATTTATCTTTCTTTTTCTTGGAGGTGTAGTCTCCTCTTCTGGCTCCTCAGTTGTCCTTTTCCCCTTTGTTAAAAGCTCTCCAAAGACTTTTGTTTTGGCTCATTTTCACTCGCTTGTGGCTCTACTTTTGTGCGACATGTCTGATGTGTTATATGTGAAACGTCACCGCGGAGACAAGAGCAGATAATAAACTTGCTACTACATCAAATAGATTTCTGTGGCGATTTCCAGCAGGATTTTCATGATACATCTATGGACGAGCTTATTAGTGTGTCATTAGGGACGGGCCAAAGTTGCTCCTGACCCCTGTGCGCACAACGTCTGAAAATCAGGGCTCTTTACGCAGGACAGTGAGCTGTGTCTGTGTCTGTGTCTGTGAGACGTGAGCGGTGTTTGTTTTGAACATTGTTCCGAGTGTGACGCTTATTTTGAGCAACGAAAAATAAGAAAATATAATTTTATTTTAAGATCATAATAATCTTCCAATTTAAACTACAACAAAAAAGAGCTAACACAAATAAAATACACTTCAGCCACGCAGAGCCGCAGTATAAGGCTGAAAGAGGCGCATACGGCTCCGGAGCCGCGGGTTGCAGACTCCTGAAATAGAGCCACTGCACGTAAGCTCGACATCAATGAATCCAACTTGGTCAATGTAAAAGACGACAAAAGTTTTCAGAGGAAATAAAAGCAGATTTTCCGTTTTGGTGCAGTTTTATTTTCTAAACCTGCAGATGTGTTCATCCCGTGTTGTTGTCGTGTTGGTGCCAATTTTCAGGCACAGTTTAAAAAAAAGCGTGTCGGTGCACCGTCTTTCTGTGTAAATATCTCATGTTACAATATGAAAACCTGCGGCTTTTATTCAGGTGCGGCTTATATATGTACAAAATTGATTTTCTCTTCAAATTTGGCTGGTGCGGCTTTTAATCAGGTGCGCTCTGTAGTCCGAAATTTACGGTACTATTTTTACTTTTTTGTCAGGCTTTCTCACTGGAGAGATGATTGTCACTTGCATCAAAAAAGTTATAATAAGGAGCTGGCTTAAAAATGGCCCACCTTTTTTTCTATGACTCAAAGGACATATTTTTTTTATTTTGTACATAAACTTGAATAAATAAAAAGTTTTATCAATGTGAAAAAACAGAATTCATTTATTTTAAACAGTTTGCAGTGCTTCAGAGTTATTCCTCACTTTATGTATTCAGAACACCTAATTAGTCACCGTGATGAGTTTATAAAGCACACTTCTTGATTATCAGACAATAAAATGTTTTCCACGCAGACAACACATAGCAGACTTGTTTTGACCTTAAGAGTTGCTTATGCAGTGTATCTGTACTGGGGCAAGACTTACATCAGATACATCGGGTACAGGGCCGTTACCTCCATCAACGTTTCAAAGAAATTGTACTTTTCTTAGTACAATATACTTTTACTCCTACTTGAGTTATATGTTTATTGAAGTAACAGTACTCTTATTTGAGTAAAAGTTTGGGTTACTCTTCCCATTGTAAGTATACAAGTGACAAAAGCTTTATGTTGACGATATGAAATAATTTGAACATTTGTGTTTCATGTGCTGCTCCTGATATGATTTAGTGAGTTCTTCACATTACATCAACTTCAAATCATAAATCAGATCTTATACCCAATAGTTACTCCTTCAATTACTTTTACTTGAGTAGTAGTTTTACTTTTTTACCGTTGTTTGAGTAATTTCTTGGACCACTACTTTGTACTTCTACTTGAGTAATATAATTTTGAAGTAAAGTTACCACCTCTGTCAATAATCAAGTATGCTCACTGCTTTCTGAACATTAGACACTCCGGCAAAGATACTACATAAGCATGCATAACCAGAGCGTGCTTTTCCTGTCCCTACTGAGAGCGTGCATGTGCCTAGTTTAGTTGTGGTCCATGTGTGAGCTGAGCTCCTTGAACATACATGGGACTTGTGACACCCAGGTGATACAAAGCAAGAGCTGCTCCACCAGATGTAAACACGGGGCAGTTGAAGGCGCAAACGCGCAAATGCACATCGCTTGGCATGCTGCAAATGACATGGAAAGCATACAAATATAGAAAAAGTCTAAATGGAAAAATATGCAGGTGTGGCACTCCCCTTTAATCTTGTAATATCATTATGAACACACTAAAGAAAGACACTTAAAGAGGTGTTATGTACAATTTACCTCTTTTTTTTTGACAACCTTATAATGTTGTTCCTTCATCAGAAACATGCGTGAAGAGGTTTCATGTCATCCATGCATGTTTGAGTAATCTTGTGATCTCTCCCAGGCCCTATTCTAGCCAAGACTCAGCCCACAAGGCTACGTTTTTATAAATATACAAAAGTGGGATTGAAAACAATACATTATAACTTCACTAGCCTGATTCAATGTGCAGTAGTTTGGTTAGCGGGATTTATGGTGATTGTGTTGTGCTCTGAAAGAGGAGTGAATTGGCATAGAGAGCAAAGGGAAAGGGCCCTCTGAGTGTTAAAAAAAAAAGAAATTTATTAAACATGTTAATATGTTGTTTCTGGTGAATATAGCTTTTCAAAAAGATAAAAGCTAACATAGTGATCTAAATACATTATGTCATATGTTAGCAATTAATACCCCACAAAAGTGAAATACCACCTCTTTAATCTTCTCATATAAGCATCAACACACTAAAGAAGAAAACTTACAGAGGATGACAAATGTTTTTTCCTGTTCTGGTCCAATCCAAAATTAATGAGGCAATAATATTAAAGAGCCTGTACCAGATTCTTTTTTTTTTTTTTTTTTTTTTTTTTTTTTTAACCACTATTTCAGCAAAATTTGTCTTAACTACAAGCAGCTCTTGGGGTGAAAATATGTCTGCTGTGTACTGTCTCCATCTAACTATAAATGTTTTATTAAACAAGAGCTGTTAGCATTACCATGACATGCTTTGCTCTGCTCATGACATCTCTCTGTAAGGTCTCTGAGAGTTGTGAAAAGTGCTTATAAACTTCTCATGATGAATAATTAGGATGCTTAGAATGCATAAGGTAAGTGAGGAATAACTCTGGACCACTGCAAACCATTTAAAATGAACTATTTTTAAGGCCATAAAAATAAGGTACAGCACCTTTAAGCTCAAAGCAGTTAAACCGGATTAGGTTTTTTCTGAATATTGAAATTGCAGTAGTTGTAATTGTATCTCACAGCCCCCTCCCTCTTCTCAGGTCTGGAGGACTACATGAGGAGATACGGCCCAGGCATTCAGCGTGTCCTGTCCTCTTTCGGACCCACCCCAGACTTCACTGGGGACCAAGCCAAGGAGATTTTCAAGGTGAGGAGCCCCACTCTGTCAACGTCATCTGGTGTTTAGTCTATTTAAAAGGCACATACTGCTGCAGCCACTTTCACTCACTGCGTTTACATCCACAGACAAATCCAAATGTGCTAAACATCCAAATTAAAATTGTCTTTACCCTTAAACCTGTCAGACTGCTCTTGTCCCAGTCTAAAGCAGATCAAAGAACCAAAACGGCCGGCTATGAGATGTTCAGGTGCGTCTAGTAATTTACAACTAAAACTTTGTAACTACAACTGCTATTAAAAATTGCTATCATACATATAACCACATTGTCTTGATTAGTATCTGCTTTAGGATACTTCTGACAACCCTTCTTGGTTATGGGTACAGGTAAAGGCTGTAAGAGTGTTTGTTCATCAAACAGACAGTGAGATTTAAAGAACAGGATCAATGAGCAGGATTCCTCTCTGGCTTATGTTTAACCGTATCACCACAGAGTATCACCACACAGTATCACCTCTGCAGCCCCACACAGAAGCCACTATCAACCACAGTTAAACAGTCATCTCACAAGGTTTGAGCTGGGCCTGAGATCTAACACCCAGAGGTGGTAGAGTAGCCAAAAAATGTAAGGGTAATGTCACTTCAAATTAATATTACCATATTTCCTGGACTATAAGTCGCTCTGGACTATAAGTTGCATTATTTTGGGAAATTTATTTAATAAAATCCGAGACCCAGAACAGATATTTTATCTTTAAAGGCAAGTTATAATAACAATAAAATAGAGAACAGGCTGAATAGGTAGTACAGCACGCTAACGTAACACATAGACAATGAACTGAATACGTGTTTGGTATGTTTACATAAGATATTAACAGTTAATCAGATAACTACGCTAACGTAAAATATGTTGGCTTCTCCACAAACATGAGAGACACAAGAGTTCTTTTCACTGATGTTCACTGTGGTCTTACGTCTTCATCACAGTAGAAGCAAACACATCAAATATAACATAAGCTCTGGCTCATATTACATATACGCTATATATGTTAGTAAACAAACCGGTGAACCAAAAACTTTATATTTTACCTTTCAGTTGTTTCTTGAATAGTGCTCTGTCAGGTAAGACTTTGCTGAATAGGCTGAACCGGAAAACAAGAACTAGTTTTCGTGACCTTAAACTAGATTTATGATAAACTAAACATTTACAATATTCCATGTTCCAAATGAAAAATTATCACATTTATGGTTTTATAAATGAAGGGGAGATAAATTATGAAATGTATAAAAGAAACAAGTCAAGTACATTTTCTTACAGGTATTACAAATCCAGCCATCTACTTGTCAAACAGGTGAACTGTAACATGTATAATCAACTGTTACATAACACATATTTATTCAACATGTCTATCAAGCATTGACAGTGAACTGAATAAGTGTCTTGTATGTTAACGTATGATATTAAAAGTTAATTAGATAACTAAAGCATAAAAAACAAGCTGTTTACTCTTGAAATCACTAAATCCATTGAATTCTTCATCTTCAGTGTTACTTCTGAACAACTCCACCTGCTCTGAAAGTAGATGAAGCGCTGCTCCGGAAGTAGATGAAGCGCCGCTTCTGCGTGGCTGTCATACTGGTACACAAGCCTAGCAGTTGTGAGTGTGACACATAACGAAGATGTGAAATTATATATTTTAATAATTTCACATATAAGTGGCATCTGAATATAAGTCACACCCCCGGCCAAACTATGAAAAAAGTGCGACTTATAGTCCAGAAAATACAGTACTCGCGTAGAAGCACAAAGTAGTGGTCCAAGAAATTGCTCAAGTAAGAGCAAAGTATAGGAAAACTACTGCTTAAGTAAGTGTAACTTAAAAGTGTCAGGATCTAACATCTGATTTATAATTGGGGCCCGAGCGCGGTTATGGGACTGCCCTATTGTTTTTGTACAATTTAGCTGAAAATCGCAAAAATCCAGCAGTAAACAATAATGTAGAGACAATTAAGTGGTATGGAAAATTAGTCACTCATCATCATCTCCTCCAGCAGTTTTCGTGAAAAACACTTCAAACTTGGCCAAAAGACACAAAACCCAAAGAAAGGTGCAGAGAATGTTATCAATTAATTTTTAAATAAAATGCTGAGCATGGTCATGATGGTTTTTCAACATAAAAAAAAAAAAAATCTATCTAATAACAATAAACATTATTGGATTTGAATGGACCCAGTGAAGCACGTGTGCACATTTCTGAGCTGGACGTGATGACATGCAAATTAGGGCTCTATTTTTTAAAGATGGCTCTATAGCGCCCCCTTCAAATTGTATTTTTTTAAATTGAATAAAAGACAATATTTGTTGTGGGCTTATGAAAGTATTTATAACCCCAAATCCAATGAAGTTGGGATGCTGTGTAAAACTTAAAAAAAATACAATGACTTGCAAATCCTTTTCAACCTATATTGAACTGAATAAACAAAAAGACATGATATTTAATCTTCAAACTGATGAACTTTATTGTTTTTATGCAAATTTTCACTCATTTTCAATTTGATGTCTACAGCACAGTCCAATAAAGCTGGGACAGGGGCATGTTTACTACTGTGTTACATCACCTTTTTTTTAACAACAATCAATAAGCATTTGGGAACTGAGGACACTAATTGTTGAAGCTTTACAGGAGGAATTCTTTCCCATTCTTGCTGAATGTACAACTTCAGTTTCTCAGCAGTCCGGGGTCTCCGTTGTTGTATTTTGCTCTTCATAATACGCCACGCATTTTCAGTGGGAGACAGGTTCAATTCAATTCAATTCATTTTATTTTTGTAACGCCCAAAATCACAACAACAGTTGTCTCGAAGGGCGTTCATGTTTTGGTTTGGTCTGGACTGCAGGCAGGCCAGTCTAGTACCTGAACTCTTTTATTATGAAGCCACGCTGTTGTAGCACATGCAGAATGTGGCTTGGCATTGTCTTGCTGAAATAAGCTGGGGTGTCCCTGGAAAAGACATTGCTTGGATGGCAGCATATGTTGCTCCAAAACCTGTATGTACCTTTCAGCATTAATGGTGCCTTCACAGATGTGCAAGTTACCCACTAACACACCCCCACATCCACATTTGCATGGCCACACCTCAAAAACGTCAATGGGAAGTGAACAAAAAAAGTTAGTCATCCCAGGGTGTGGTCATAACAAGCTCTCAATGAAGCAGGCATTTTGAAAGCATAAAAACCTGTGTAATTCTTGCAAAAATGGTCACATCTGGATGAACCCCATGTAGTGTTTGTGTGTTTTGATGATCTGGACATAATGATGTGTGAATTAAACGTCTTTAAAAGTGGCTGTCCAGCACCCCCTGCAAAGTTAATAGGGACGGTTTGTCATAGACAAATACAATTTGGCATTTTTGTTCAAAATTATATCAAGGGTCTGTGTACCAATGAAGACCACACCCTAGCTACATCCACATTTGCATGTCCACCCCTCAAAAAATCATGGGGACGTGAAAAAAAAAAGTTGCTGCAATCCAATTAAATTTTGTACACTCATTCTTTATGTGACTTTGAGCAAAAAATCTACTGGGACCACACCCTATCGCCAACATGAAGGCAGCCATTTTGAATCAGAATATGCAGATTGCCGAAATCTAGGCCTCATACTTTAACAAACTTAGGTTCCTAGGTTTTTTTTTCAATGGATGCCAAACTGAGGCAGCAGGCCATTTTGAAAGTAACACACTTGACACACACAAATTCAAAAATGCCCAATGTGGTGTTTGTGTTGGACATATTGATATGCAACTTAAACTTCTATCTTTAAAAATAACTCTTGCCCCCTACACCCTAACACTGATGTGATGGCGGCCATGTTAAATCTAACTATACAGATGTCCAAAATCAAGCACTTAGACCTTAATGGACTTGTCCTAGGATTTTTGTCTGACGGACTCCAAACTGAGGCAGCATCATCAGGACATATCTGGGGTCAAAAGTTGTTAAAAGAATTTCCATAAGTCACAGAGTGTGGTCATAATGAGCTCTTAACGAAGCGGCCATTTTGGAAGCCTAAAAAATCCTGTAACTTTTGCAAACACCATTAGATTCAGACAAACACAATGTAATGTCTGTGTATTTTGAAGAGCTGAACAAAATGATGTGTGCATTAAAATTCTATCTTTAAAATGGCTCTCCAGCGCCCCCTGCAAAGTTACAGTGGGACGTAAACATTGATCTCCAATGGAGATATTGAATTACATGTCAAACTAAGGTTGATATGCATATCCTGTGGCGTGCCCTTCCATGGTCACAAGGGTTGAGCACCCTTTATCAGTGCTTGCAGTTTTAAGTTAAAGTTGTAACTGAAAGAATAAAACATTGGACATAAAGGACTGGCACAAAAATCTAAAGCAAATCATTTTACATTTATCAAAAGCTTTTGTCACCTGTAGACTTAATCACAGTGGGAAGAGTAACCAAAACTAACTAAAACAAGAACCAGGTTTCAGAACAGGTTTGTACTTTGCAATTTGTTCATTGCTTCCATTCAAATTGCAATTATACATTTGATTGCTATTATTCTTGCAGCCCTCCTAATTGGCTGCTTCTGAATGGCTGCTGTGGTCCCTCTGATATGTCTCTTGTCCACAGGAAATGTGCCAGTTTATCCCCCCAGAGCAGCTCTCAGCCCGGACAGAGCGCAGAGACCAGCTGCTGTCCCACCTGGCCCAGATTAAGAAAGAACACTAATATGCATTATTTTAACACTCTGACCCCTTACACATCTCACCCCTTTAACCCTCTGATCCCTCACACATCACATCCCTTTAACCCTCTGACTCTGTATACATCTCACCTCTTTAACCCTCTAACCACTCACACATCTTAGATCTTTATCTAACTGACCCCTCACACACCTCATCTCTTTAACCTTCACGCATTTAATCCCACACACATCTCACCTCTGTAACCCTCTGAGGCCTCACACGTCTCACTCCTTTAAACATCTAAGTCCTCACACATCTCACATCTTTAAGCCTCTGAGCTCTCACACATGTCACCCCTTTAACTCTCACCCATTTAACCCCACACACATCTCACTTCTTTAACCTTCTGACCCCTCACACATTTAACCCCACACATATCTCACCCCAATAACCTTTTGACCCCTCACACATCTCACCCATTTCACCTTCTGCGCCCTATGAAATCTGTGATGACTGTTAAAGGGGACATATTATGGAAAATAAACTTACATGAGGTTTTAAGCTTGATTCGTTGAGCTCGAGTGCTTGAGCAATCCTGTAGTGTCTTCCTGGAGTGCTCTGAGCATCTGTTTTTGCCCATGGACACAAGGCGAGGCAAGTTTATTTGTATAGCACAATTCGTACACAAGGTAATTCAAAGTGCTTTACAGAATAACAAAGAAATTAAAATCACACAAATCAAAACATAAATAATCATTATAAAATTACCATAAAAACAAAAGAGTGTAGAATAAAAACCTTTCAGTCGTATGCACAGCTAAACAACCGTTTTGAGCCTGGATTTAAACATTGTCAAAGTAGAGGCCTGTCTCCCATCTTCAGGAAGACTGATCCAGGTTTTAGCTGCATAAAACTGAAATGCTGATTCCCCATGTTTGGTCCTGACTCTGGGCAACAGCAGAAGGCTGGTGCTCATTTGGAGAGGCCAATGAGCAGGCCGTTACAGTCGTCTAACCTACTGGAGACAAATGCATGGATAAGTCTCTCTAACTCTGGCTTTGACAATATACCTTTGATTTTTGCAATGTTTTTAGATGGTAAAAAGCTTGTATGTTATTGATTTCATGTGGCTGTTAAAGTTCAAATCTGAGTCCATTATTACCCCTAGATTTCTAACCTGATTTGAAGGTTTTAGAAAGAGAGACTAGAAACTCTGGCTGAAATCAAATCAGTCATGTGATCACTAATCAATACATGGACCTCCCTTCTTACTTTTCTTACCTTTTTTTTTTTTTACTCTACTTCTCACTTTTTAACTCTTGTATATTGTACTAATGTGATGTATTTGTTGTACTCTTTACCTGCCTGGGGACTGCGGATGTAAATTAGCTCTGTAGCTATAATCCGGCATATTTACATTTGTTCACAACAGATGTTCATTAATGTGCATTGTCCCTATCAAATAAATAAATAAATAAATAATAAATAGATAACTGCTAACACTTTCTCTGTTTCTGTGGATCCAAGACTATGACTTCAGTATTGTCTGAGTTTAGCAGAAGAAAGTTTTTTTGCATCCACACACTGATCTGTTGGATGCAGTGGCAAAGTGAAACCACTGGTCCATATTCACCTGCTGCCAGTGACACATAGATCTGAGTGTCATCTGCATAGTTGTGGTAGGACACATTATTGCTGTGTATTAACTGTGTTCAGGCGGATGTCATTTGTCTCCTTGATAAGAGCAGTCTCAGTGCTGTGGTGGGGTCTAAAACCTGGCTGGAAATCATGGACTAGACATCAAAGAAGTTTTTCATTTGGAGAAAGTTAATTAGCTGTTGGTAAAAACTTTTTCAAGGACTTTGCCTCAAAACGGCAGATTTGAGATTGGTCGTAATTTTTCAATATTGTGACATCAAGACTGTTCTTCTTTAGGAGAAACTTGATAACCGCAGTTTTCAAAGCTCTTAGGAATGTTCCAGATTGAAGTGACATGTTAACTATGCAAACGAGTGGTGACAGCAAACTGTTGAGCACAGACTTTAGAAATTTAGTGGGTAACACATTGAGGCAGCTTGCAGATGAACTCAAGACTGGTGACAAACTCCTGGACAGTTTTGTCACTTAGAGGTGCAAAGTGAGTCAGCTCTAAGTGTCTAGGAGGGTGCCAGGTTGTTATTTGCATTGTGGAATTGATGTAATTGAAGAATACTGCAGACTCATTGCACTTAGATGTGGAAATTAGCTCTAACAGCAAGGTAGCAGATCCTTAAAGGTTAGATAGCTATATAGAACTTCACCTAGACTCAGACCTGTGGACGTCTGCTCACTGAGTTTTGACTTTTCAAAACTACCCACTTTAAAGGTGCACTGTGCAACTTTTCTGTCACTTCCTTGTCTCCATCCAGATATTATTGTTTTGCCTGGAATTATGCAATCATTCAATTACAGTTTTTGTTTTGTTTTTTTTTAGTTTTTTTTATTTTTTATTTTGTTTTTATAGTTAAAAAATGAATAACATGCATTCTTACTGTAAGTCTATGTGAGCGTGTGACACTGGAGTGCAGATGTGATTCTCTCCTGATCAACTGTGAACTTAACCTTTTGTAAACCGATCACCTCAATAAACACTTTGAAGTGGTGTCTGGTTTTGTTTAAGTCTAACACACTTGTAGATGTGCAGGGATGAGGACAGAGAACAGAGGACAGGGGACTGTGTCAAAAGGATTTAAATTCAGATTCTAATCATTACTAAAAGTAGTATTGAAACTAGATAGTCATTTGAGCAAGTATCTATACTAAAAAGTTGGCATTAACAGGACAGAAATGAACCTTTCTTGAATAGGTTTAGAATGATCTTGAGCTGTATCCGAAGATGAACAAATATAAGACCACATAGACTATTATATACATTATTTACACATGCACAACTCAAGAGCCTACCTAGACGACTGAGGGATTACAAATGACCATATAGTAATATAAAAGAAAATACTATAAGTTAATGTTGAAAATCCCATTCCATTGTAGAAAGAGTTTTATAAAAATAATAACAATAATAATAAATAATTATTTTTTATTTTATTTTATTTTATTTTACTTGAGCAACAGTGCTCTTACTTCAGTAAAAGTTGTCTTTACTGTGAGTAAGTCAGCAAGAGACAAAAGATTTATGTTGACAATATTAAATGATTTGAACATTTGTGTTTCAATATTGTGCTGCTTTACCTATCTCTGTCTAAAGCCCGTCTTTGAACATCAGAACCTGAGGCTTGTGCGGTTTCGGTGTCTCTGTCGATACGATGTGGAATGGCACGAGCCAGCGCTTACGGTTCCTGACGTACTGACGTTGTTTGACGCCTCTGTGCTAATCACCCGCGAATGTCTCTCCCAGCGCCTCCACCGCCCTCCCCTTACCGCCCGCTGTCCCCCCGCCCTGTCTCCGCTCCCTGTCTGTCTCCGGGGGAGGATGGGGGAGGATGCAGGCAGCTGTGGGCAGAGCCGTGGGCAGGGAATGGAACGCGGCCCACCTCAAGTGGTCCTCAGACGGCTAGAGGCAGGACGAAGAGCGCAGTGGCCCCAAGAGAATTTCTTAAGAGGCTGCTGTGATTTAAAACGCCTCCGCCCGCGCGCGCATGGCAAAGTTGTGATTCCGGGACGCGTTTCTCAGGTGAGAGCCACAGGTAGGCCCGTGCTCTGACACTTTCTGATGAGAATGTGTTTCTTTACCGGTGTTTATCAGTTTGACCACATATCTAATATTGGGTGTACTTCATAACTCGATAGAGCAGCAGGTGTGAGCGCCTCTCCTCTGGGTACGGAGCTCCCCGGTGCGTCCTGTTTTGTCACACTGATCTTCGCTGTGTTACGCTCACATTCTGAACGTGGATTCTATTTTTCTAACACTTCAGGCCTAAGTTTACTTTAGTCACTTGGGCCAATTGGGTTTTATACGCACATGCGGATTTCTAGGACCAGAAGTGGATAGAGTAGCCAGAAATTGTACTAAGCAAGAGTAAAAATAATATTTCTCAGGTAGGCTAAACGTACAAAGTCGTGGTCCAAGACGTACCCAAAAGGAAAAAATAAAAATACTTCTCAAGTAAGAGGGAGGTAATATCTGCTTTAAAATGTGATGTATGCTAATTGGAAAGACAATACTATAAATAATGCACTAAATAATAGACAGCATAGCGTTCTGTCTAGCAGGCTCGGGGAGTGATGACCTCTCTACTTCTGACAACTCGGTCTCTGAAAGCCTATGCACGGTTTCACGCCCGGAGCCTTTCACCTATCTGCGGCTTTGCCTCTGTGCAGTACACGGTGCTCGGTGCGCTGGCCCCGGGAAGATGAGCTTCGCTAGACAATGGACCAGTAGGGGTTGTAGCATTTGAGTTACATTATTCATCCAAATGTAACATCCATTGTAGGCTAAGTAGTTTATACGTCTGGCCAAACGCTCCATCCTACTGCTGCCACTCAGCACAAATGTCCAGCTCACCTTTATGCACGGGGGATAGATTACTGTGTGAGAGTGACAGCACAAGACAGATTGCTAGTTACGGACAGGTACAGATATACAGGCTGCTTAAGGAGGTGCTATTAAACGTATAATTTATTTACTAAAGGTGTATGCTTTTGTCAACAACAGATTAGAGCTGCTTCTTGCTGTGTGCACAGCTGTAGACTATGGGTACTTACCTCAATCTGTGCGTGAAGAGTCATGCGCCTCCCATAGCTCCGAGTTGAGCCATGGACGTGGATATGGAGGACCACAGGTAGCTTATACACACGTGGACCAAATTGTTAGTACCCTTCCGTTAATGAAAAAAAAAAACTCACAGTGGTCACAGAAATAATTTGAATCTGACAAAAGTAATAATAAGTAAAAATTCTATGAGATTTAACCAATGAAAGTGAGTCATTGCCTGTTTCATGAGTTTATTTTTTTAATAATTCTGTTGAAGCATGGTTGAAAAGCAATGTCTGACTTTCATTGGTTAAATTTAATAGAATTTTAATTTATTATTACTTTTATCAGATTCAAGTGATTTCCGTGACCATTGTGAGTTTTTCTTTCATTAACTGACTGGTACCAACATTTTTGTCCACTTGTGTAGCTCTGACAAAGTAATTTCCTTCATCAGCTTATCTTACTATTGATGATATAATCATTCCATTTAGGCACGAGCAGTAGTTCTACTCCGAGAGATACTGCTACTACTACTATGGGTGGGAAAAGTGATGCCAACATCAGTAGCATAGACTATAAATGTGCAAAAGTGGATAGATCCTCCTTTTTTGCCATAGTTCCTTGTTTTACATATCACGTAATTTCCCGATAATTTTGTATCTCATTTTAACATGAAACTATCGTGTAGTTTCAAGGTAAGTAACATGTAATTTTGTGATCCTATCACATAATTTTATGACAGTAACAGGTTGAAACGTGATACTGCTGATTTTTTATTTAAGTGCAGATCTGGCAGTTCTACGCTGCCGTACAAAAAGTCTTTCCTTTTGGGTCTGTATTGTCCAGGTAACTATTACACTTTTTTCTCTTATTTGAGTAATTTCTTAGACCACTACTTCACTAGTTTGTACTTCTACTTAAGTAATATTATTTTTAAGTAATATTGCTCTTACTTGAATCAAATTTCTGGCTATTCTACCACCACTGGTCATGATTAGTTGATCAATCGTTGCAGCCATAATATTTTCAAACTATACAATCCTCCAGCCATAAAAAAGAAACAGACCGTACCTGTACCAGCCTCATTACCTGTGGCCTTCAGACCAATGTAGGCAACTGTATACAGACTTAGACTGTAGGCTACATGTTAACCAGAATTTTCACCTGAACCCCTCATGCTGTTTTTAAATTGTATCATATTTAGCCTAGACCTGTCAGTGTCATTAATGTCATTCTGTCTCTTCTGGACCCCAGTGCACTGTGCACTTACTCTTTATGATTAAAAAAGTTAAATATCAGCATCACTGTAGAACAAACAAGGTGTACTCAAAAAAGGCTCGTAAGGATGGATATTTCTTGGTTAAACCATCAGTCTAAAAATTAAAGAAAAACTCCCGCACACTGTCTCACTCTTAATGCAATTTTATTCCATACAACGTTTCGGTCGCTCTGACCTTCTTCAGGTGATGATGGTTAAATCATCATCAATAACATGGCTTGGGATGTCATGAGGATGAGCTTAAAAGCTTCATGTTCATGCCCCCCATCCTAACTTGCACGTGCTAAAGAGGCCCTAAGTGAACCGTGCTGGTGAAAAAGACGCCAAATATATAATGAATTGTTTACTGTATGTATTTTTGCATATATACAATACACAATATACACTGTTGTGTGTTGCAGAGGGAGCTGCTGTGCCATCATCATGAGCTGGGGGGCACTATACGCTCAGTTGGGCGGTGTAAACAAACACTCCACAAGCCTGGGGAAGATCTGGCTCTCGGTGCTGTTCATCTTCCGGATCACCATCCTAGTGTTGGCGGCAGAGAGCGTGTGGGGAGATGAGCAGTCCGACTTCACCTGTAACACACAGCAACCCGGCTGTAAGAACGTATGCTATGACCACTTCTTTCCCGTGTCACACATCCGCATGTGGTGCCTTCAGCTGATCTTTGTGTCCACACCCGCGCTGCTAGTGGCCATGCACGTGGCTTACAGAAAGCGTGGAGACAAGAGGAGCATGCTGGCCTCCAACGGGACGGAGAAGATGTCTGACACAGAGCTGGAGACACTGAAGAAGAGGAGGCTGCCCATCACTGGCCCTTTGTGGTGGACCTACACCTGCAGCCTGTTCTTCAGGCTCATCTTTGAGGGGGGCTTCATGTACGCCCTCTACTTTGTCTATGACGGCTTTCAGATGCCCCGCCTGGTCAAGTGTGAGCAGTGGCCCTGTCCCAATAAAGTGGACTGTTTCATCTCTCGCCCCACAGAGAAAACAATTTTCACCATTTTCATGGTGTCCTCCTCTGCTATCTGCATGGTCCTTAACGTGGCTGAGCTGTGCTACCTGATCGTCAAAGCTTTGCTCAGGTGCTCCGCCAGGAACAGCCGGAGGAACCAGCCACGCTACAGCCCTCAGGACACCCTGGTCCGGGACACCACACTGCTGCAGAACCAGAAGAACGAGATGCTCCTGTCCTCCTCTGTGGACTCCACCAACAAAACCATGTGCTAAAAGCTGAGGAGGAGCTGCAGATGAGCAAGAGAGGCGCAGAGAATTGAACAGTAGAGGAGCAGAGCGGTAGATGGGTGTAGCAGGAGACGAAAGGAGGAGAGGAGCAGATCCCAGACATCTCTATTGTGGACCAGCACAACCTGTACATTGTCCACACAAGGTTCATTATTATAACATGATGTTATTCATTACACTCCTCAGAATGTCTCCTCTCTTCCTCTCCCCCTCTCCTCCTCTGCTCCTCTCCTCATCTTCCCCTCTCAAACAGCCCATTCAAAAGTATAGTTGTTCAGTGAGCACAGTTGACTTTAGCAGTGTGTTGGTGTTTGACACAGTGCAGTACACACTGAGGCTGTGCAGATGAGACGTGGCTGCTCTTTAGTTCCACAGTGGTGCACCGCAGTCCTCCTCTGTCCCTCTCATTCTCTCCTCCTCTCCTTTACATACTGAGGTTGTTCCGATGACAGTAAGGATGCTCCTCCTCTGTCCTACATCCTGCCTTTTTATATAGACACTGCCTGGCCAGTGGATTTAACTAAGCAAATAGGTACGATCCTCCTGCAGTTGGTCAGGAACAGTATGAAGAATGAGGTCAGCTAACTACCTGAATATACTGAATGACCAGGTTATTCCATCAATGGATTTTTTCTTCCCTGATGGCACGGGCATATTCCAGGATGACAATGCCAGGATTCATCAGGCTCAAATTGTGAAAAAGTGGTTCAGGGAGCATAAGACATCATTTTCACACATGGATTGGCCACCACAGTGTCCAGACCTTAACCCCACTGAGAATCTTTGGGATGTGCTGGAGAAGGCTTTGCGCAGCGTCAGACTCGACCATCATCAATGCAAGATCTTGATGAAAAATTAATGCAACACTGAATGGAAATAAATCTTATGACATTGCAGAAGCTTATCGAAACAATGCCACAGTAAATGCATGCCGTAATCAAAGCTAAAGGTGGTCCAGCGAAATATTAGAGCGATTTACCTTTTTTTTTAGGTGGTGACTTTTTTTTTTTTGGCCAGGCAGTGTATATAAATGTGCCTTTGCTGACTCCTAGTGCCCAGATAGTGTAAACGTTCCATAGCCTGACCTCCATCTCAGAGACACTGCACTGGAGCCTGCACCTTCACTTGCTCTATATAGTTTTATGTTGTTTCTTTCTTAATTAAAGGCACTGTACCTGGTTTTTAGTGTGTTTAAAATGTGAAAAAGAGCTAGGTAATTTTAAAGAATACCTAGTGTGCTTGGGTCTGCCTATACATAATCTATTACACAAGTGAATTATTCTGTTATAATTTGCACATTTTAAATCACTATATTCATCCAAAACGACTGCTGACTTTGCATTATAAAACACCCAATGGGAGATGTTTAAAACACTCAATGGGAGATGTAAATGTCATCACAAGAAAGAGCTGTGGAGCTGTCAGACCCTCTGATGGATAGCTGCAAATCACACGAGTGAGTAGTGGATTTTTTACTTTTACCAAAATGACTAGGTGATGCTGCCAAATCCTACGCGTATCGTAATTATGAAAATAAAATTGAAAAGGGGGATTGATTGGCAAAAAAATGATGATTCATTAAACATGGATGAATTACTCCAAATACAACTTTGAGAGGGGAAATGAGAAGGGAAAACAACTATAACATGGTTAAAAGCTCTGAAAAGTTGATTTCACATAATCGGTCTTCTTTAAACAGTTTGCAGTGGTCCAAAGTTATTCCTCACTTACTTTATGCATTCTTCAAAAGGCAATATGCATTCTAATTATTAACCACGATGGGGTTATAAGTGATTTTCACTATAATGCTCACAGCAATGCATGCTAATTCACACTTTCTGACACCTTGAAAATAAAAGTCTTTCTAATTAGATTCAGACAGTATGCAGTGGACTTATTTAGACCTCAAGAGCTGCTTATACAATACATCTGTAAATTTTTGCTCAAGTACATGTGAAGAATCAGGTACAGGGCCTTTAAAGCTCTAAATGATCTGTGTGGTGTGAAATGTTATCATGAGGTCAAATATAGTTTAAGGTTGTCAAAAGCTTCAAAAGCAAACCGAGACCTTATTTACCATCATGTACCTTTTCTGTAGTGCCGCTTGAATTGTGTTTTCTTTTCAACATTCCTCTAATGGAGAATACATCTATGTCTTAAAAATTGCTTAAAGGTCATATAGTGCACAAAATTGACTCTTGTGAGCATTAAGTCGTGTTATGTTATTTCCTCCTCAAAAAAACATACCTAGAGTTGTGTTTTGTTTCATTTACACATTTCAGTAATCCTGCATTATTTTTAAGGCTCCAAAGCTCAAAATGCTCTATTGCACCTTGTGATGTCCTCTAGTGGTAGTTTTCAAGTTAAAAGCTACCTTTTACCTTTAGTTCTGTAGAAATTGCTAATTCTAAGGCTGAAGTCATCCAAATGATTCTGGTGAAGGTGTATGGAGTTTAAAAACACAGTGGAGCACTTGTATTACCACTTAATGGCATCACAAGGTGGAGCATTTTCAGTTTGAGAACCTAAATATGCAGGGTTTGTGCGTTAAACATGTGTGAATGAAACAAAATACAACAAATATGTTTTTGATGAAACATTATAACATATAATAGCGTTATATGGGCCTTTTAGGTCAAAGTGTACAATTTAAGTAGGTTTAACATACACTAACCATAAAACGATATATTCAGTTAGTTTTTAGTGTGTGTAGTTTCATGTTGATTTGGTTTTCTTAGTGTGAATTTTGCAGTGTCTGAATCTGTTAAAAGCCCTTAAAAGCCCTTAACCTCATTTTTATGAGAAAGCTCCATTTGATGTGCAGTTTAATCAAGGTCAAATCCTCTCCCCTATATTGTCAGAGCATATGACACAGCACTTTTTTATACATTTTTTCCTCCAAAATTTGTGAATTTGACTTATACAGAAATTGTACAAAATTAACATTACATCACAAATAGTAAGAAAGTAAAAAGGTATTCTGCACAATCTCCTCTTGTAACAAAATGAGACACACACAAATAGAACAGTTTTTGTATAGTTACCTGAGTATTTACCCACATTTGCTTCTACTTGAGTAATTTTTAGTTTGACTCTTACTTGAGTAAAAGTTTTTGTTACTCTTCCCTCTGTGAGTAAGTCTACAATTGAGCAATTGAGAAAAGCTTTGTATTGACAATGATTTGAACATTTGTGTTTCTTCCACCTCATCCTCATATAGGATTTGATTTTGTTTTTGTTATATATATATATATATATATATATATATATATATATATATATATATATATATATATATATATATATATATATATATATATATATATATATATATATAATTTTTTTTTTCATTCATTGTTTGGTAATCCAGAATCTGTGCAAGATTTCATGTTTTGTGTACCGATTTAAATACATTTTACATTCAAACTTTTACTCAGTAGTCTAGTAGTTTCTTTAAATACAAGTTTTTCTTTACAACTGAGTAATTATTTGAGTCACTACTTTGTATTTCTTCTTGTGTAATATAAGATGATGTTACTTTTACTTGAGTAGAAATGTGGACTGCTAGGGTTGCTAGTATTGAAAATCAGATACTAAGCCATGTTAAAACTAGTGTAGAAACTAGATACTAATTTGAGAAAGTATCATTACTAAAAAATGTCACATTCACAGGACTGAAGTGAATCTTTACTGAATAGCTTTAAAATGACCTTGAGCTGTATCAGAAAATGTTTAAAACCACATAGACTAGGATACACTCATGGACCACTATGGAACCTGGATGACTGAGGGATTACACAGATATAAGGCCACATGGTAATATCAAAGAAAGTATTGGAATGTAATGTTGAAAATCACATTCAATTGTCTAAAAAAAGAATGTTTATTATTATATTATTGTAGTATTTAGTATATACATGCGTATTCAGTATAACTTATTTCCAGCTTCACTCCAGTTAATTTATTGAAGAATTACAATTACTTTTAAAAGGCAATAGACAATTTAGTAAATGTAGATAAATTGTCCAGTGCTATTCACAAATCCATATTACCAAAATACAAAACACAGCAAACCAAAATAAAACGTTTCAGAATAGTGTGGCACTTCACTACACTATGTCTGTGTAGACCCCCAGTCCTCCAGGTCTGATCCATAGCAAACAACAAAGTTAAATCTGTCAAATGGATAAATCTTGTAGGAGTGAAGATGTTTCGCTGCTCATCCAAGCCGCTTCTTCAGTTCTGGTCAGAATGCTGGTGGCCGCTGCCTTTAAATCTATCTGAGGGGAGGGGCTAACCACACTGAAGCTGTAAACAGCAATTGTCTCCAGTTTCAGCTGAAACTACTCTATTCAGCCCTCAATGACCCTGCTATTGTTCTCATTGTTCTGGGTCTGAGGATGGTGTTATAGATGGGGGAGAGATTATGTAGGCCCCCATTTCTGTTCAAGGAAGGATTTGGCCTCATTTCCAGGTACCCCACCCACACACTGGTTTCGATATTGGATGACAACTGGACCAAAATCAAAATTCAGGATCTGCAGCCTTTTACTGCACATATTAATGCTGTGGATCCAAACATCAAGTTCATACGGGAAGAAGCCAAGGAGAACAAACTGGCCTTTTTAGATTGTGCAGTAACAATAGGGGAGGACAGGCGACTCCAGGTAGAAGTTTACAGGAAGCCTACACATACGGATCAATACCTGCTGTTTGATTCACACCATCCACTGCAGCACAAACTTGGAGTGATCCGGACACTACAACACAGAGCTCAAGTGGTGCCTACAAACACAGAGGGAAAAGTAAAGGAGGAGCAACATGTGTAGAAAGCCCTCTCTGCTTGTGGATATCCAAAATGTGCCTTCAATAGATCGAAGAGAGCTAAAAAACAGGACAACAGGGAATCTGAACCTAGAAGGAAAGGTGTAACCATTCCTTACACTGCGGGTGTGTCTGAAAAACTTCAGAGAATTTTCAGACAGTATGAGATTCCTGTCTTTTTCAAACCCACAAACACTACAAGGCAAAAATTGGTTCACCCTAAGGACAAAACCCCGAGCCATAAACAAAGTAATGTAGTCTACTCCATTCAGTGTAGTGAAGAGTGCAGTGAGAGTTACATTGGAGAAACTAAACAACTGCTCCATAAGAGGATGTACCAACACCAGCGTGGGAGTTCCTCTGGACCCCAGTCCGCCGTGCATCTCCATCTCAAAGCCGCTAACCACTCCTTTGAAGACAGTGAAGTTGAGATCTTAGCCAGAGAAAAGAAATGGTTTGGCTATTTTTGTTAGTAAAGAGAATCCTTCCTTAAACAGAAATGGGGGCCTGATACATAATCTCTCCCCCATCTATAACCCCATCCTCAGACCCAGAACAATTAGAACAATAGCAGGGTTCTTAAGGGCTGAATAGGGTAGTTTCAGCTGAAACTGGAGACAATACCTGTTTACAGTTTCAGGTTAGCCCCTCCCCTCAGATAGATTTAAATGCAGTGGCCACCAGCAATCTGACCAGAACTGAAGAAGCGGCTTGGATGAGCAGCGAAACGTCTTCACTCCTACAAGATTTGTCCAGTTGACAGATTTAAATTCATTGTTTGCTATTCATTATACCATGACATATTGCACCATTGCCTGATTGATTTTACTAAAACCATATAAAGTGCCCAAGTGCGAGAGTTAAATGTTAGGGGCCAAGTACATTTATTAATACAATGAAACATAGTAATGCTATTAAAAAAAAAAAAAAAAAAGAACAAAGAACTGTGACAAGTATAAAATCCGATCATGTTCCTATAAAACATACACTTCATTAGTATAAACTCATACCAGTTGAATATAATCTAAGAGATTAACAATATTTTCATTTTAGTAATGCAAATATAATGAATCGCTTACACAAGCTCTGTTTGGTGTCTGTGCTGCAAAAGGCATGTTGTGCTTTCTTTTTCACTAAACAGTGCTCAGGTATTTAAACTAGTCTAAATATCCCTCAAAAAAAATGTGATAAATGTGTTATATTTCCAGAAGCTAAATCTGTGTTGATGTCGTAACGACTGACAGGGGGACCAAAGAGACAGGATTCGGAAAGGGTAACAATGTTTATTAAGTTTTTAAATGTAGGTAGCTAGATCAGGGGAGTTGAGAGTGGAGTTGTTTGCCGTGGTCCAGGAGTAAAGCGTGAGCAGCGGGGTCAGAGACAAGGTGAGCAGTACTGGTAGAGGTGAGCTGGGTTGGAAGAGGAGCTGAGCGGGTCCAGGGAGTGGGATCTGACAAGGAGCAAAAATATCAACCTGAGAATGAATACAAAATGCAAAAACATGAAACTTAGCCAAGCAGAGTTGTACCACTGTGGATAAGTGGACAATCTGGCGATCACATCATAATTGCTCTCAGCTGGCGAAAGGCAACGAGAGAAAAAGGCACAGGGATATAATCAATTGTGGGGTTCAAACTTTTGGTTGAGGACTGCCCCAACACCTGTGTCTGAGGCATCCACCTCCACAACAAACTGGTGGGAGGGATCAGGGTGACGTAGGATCAGGGCTGAGGTGAATAGGTCCTTCAGCTTTTCAAAGGCAGACTGGGCCTCAGGGTCCAACAGAACTGTCTGGAGGAAGAGGTGAGTTTAGTGAGGAGAGCAACCACATGGATAAAGTCTCTCATGAAACGTGTGTAGAAGTTAGCAAACTCGATAAATCTTTGTAGTTGTTTCCTGTTGGTGGGCATAGGCCACTCAGTAACCGCTTAAATTTTTTCTGGGTCAGCTTTCACCTATCCACATCCCACAATAAACCCCAGAAAACTGACCTTATCCATGTGGAACTCACACTTCTCTGCCTTCACATAGAGTTTATTCTGCAGTAGCTGCTGGAGGACCTGGTACATGTGGCGATGGTGTTCCTGTGGGGAATTAACTGCCATGGTCCTGGATCCCTGAACTAGGCTTAATAGGTGGAGAGAGGCATGATAGTGCGGGTGATTGAATACCAGTTTAAACTCCCACAAAACCGTCGAAAGTCACATGGTCTATAGCGTGTGTTAGAAAATTTAGCCTCTGTCCACTGGAGTGCTGTCCTCCTCAATAATCCACACATGTACCATATTTTCTCAGTGTCTGATATAAAACAGGCTGAACGTTGTTGAAACATAGAGGTACATTGAAAAAGGAAACACCGACAAAGGCTGGGCTGACCTGAATATGGGTCCGGTTTGGTGCCTCTTGATTCCGGAGGGCGCAGCGCCGCGGTGGTCCCAGAGACGGCAGTGGCAGGAGCTGAGCTTGATTAGGTGTTTGACAAGTTAAATTTCACTAACCTCACTAACCTTTTAGTCTATCTAAAGTACAGCACAATGCATGAAGATCCCCAGAGGAAGATCGTTTTGGGGAAAGAGAGGCTTTTCATAGAGGACTTGAAATGTCACCACCAATGTTTCCTCTAATTTTTCACAAGCCTGAGCAAACACACAAACTCCCTGAGCGGTCCCATGGACCACTGTGAGCGACATCAGACGTGCGCACTGTGGTCATGCTACAAAAATCATGACCTGTGTAGTATGTTAATGCTATTGGAAGTATAAATATTTAATTTTAACTATGGAAAAACATGAGCTTCCAACCAAACCAAGACAACTGTAAACTCCAATGTTGAAAACACACTTAACATTTTTATGATAAAGCTCTGACTTGTATTATGAGTATAAGCCACTGTGTGAAGCTTTTGCTTGATTTTTACAACTCATAAACTAGTGACAGTATTCAATGACCAATACACACTGAGAGGAATCTGTATCTGCACACCCAGCTGCTCTATTACTGTACATTTATATATCATATCAAAACACAATATATAATGTGTTATATATGGGTATGGGTCAAAATAAATATATATTTACAAACCACACACTGCAAACAGTGAACAAACACACACACTTCAAAATGTAAACAAACACACACTGGAAACTAAAAATACACTGTACATGTGACAGTGTGACACTCATTCTGTGACAGAGGTTGGAGGATCGAGTCCCGCTCGGACCAACTTCTGTCATTGTGTCCTTAGGCAAGACACTTCGCCCAAGTGGTGTGTGCGTGATGATTGGTGGTGGTTGGGGGGGCGCAGATTAGCATTAGCTAATGCTAATGATTACACATAATACATATTTGACCCACAATTAAGTCAATAGCAGAATAAACCATGCTTACCGATCAGGAACAGCATCCAGTCCGTCAAATCATAAGGTCCTCTGCTCCTGAGTCCATCATGAGATCTTCACTCGGTCCCACGAACCGCTCCGGGTCCGAGATGCCTCTAGTTTAACTTGTACAAACATCCACAGTGTCCTCGGTCGCGTACTTCCTTTGTTTTGTCCATTTCGTCATGTTTAAAACGCAAAACTGCTGCAAAACAAGATGGCCGCCGAGGTGCATGCACACAGTTTGGCAGGTCCTGTGAGTTTGCCCAGAAATCTTTTCAAAACCATCAAACAACCTCGGATTTTGCCATCAAATTGTTTGTTTATCGCTTTTATATCTTTCTACATGCTCCTGAGTTTAACATGCCCTCGCAAAAGGAATAATTTAATGCTCTACCCAGCCAAACAGAGCCAACACCTTCTATTCACAAGACTGTTGGATTATGGCCATGCTAGGCCACCCCCAGGTAAAAATGAATCTGTCTTTTATAGACCATTCCTGGGGGTGGTTAATCTTGTGATGATATTGCTTTTGGCTGGTGATATTGAGGTAAATCCTGGGCCTTTTCTGAACCTGGATGGGATAGAGCTAAACTGGCTAACACAGCTACCCAGGCTACCACGTCTGCAGCTACATGTGCTACCGCCTCTGCAGCTACATGTGCCACCACCTCTGCAGCTAACTGGGTTAGCTCATCCACAGCTACCCAGGCTACCACCTCTGCAGCTACATGTGCCACCACCTCTGCAGCTAACTGGGTTAGCTCATCCACAGCTACCCATGCTACCACCTCTGCAGCTACATGTGCCACCACCTCTGCAGCTACATGTGCTACCACCTCTGCAGCTAACTGGGTTAGCTCATCCACAGCTACCCAGGCTACCACCTCTGCAGCTACATGTGCCACCACCTCTGCAGCTAACTGGGTTAGCTCATCTACAGCTACCCAGCCTGGGTAGCCTGGGTAGCCTGGGTAGCCTGGGTAGCCTGGGTAGCCTGGGTAGCTCATCCACAGCTACCCAGGCTACCACCTCTGCAGCTACATGTGCTACCACCTCTGCAGCTAACTGGGTTAGCTCATCCACTGCTACCCAAGCTACCACCTCTGCAGCTATATGTGCTACCACCTCTGCTGCTACCTGGGTTAGCTGCTCTACAGCTACCCGGGCCACCACCTCTGCAGCTACCCGGGCCACCACCTCTGCAGCTACCCGGGCCACCAACCCTGCAGCTACCCGGGCCACCACCCCTGCAGCTACCCGGGCCACCACCCCTGCAGCTACCCGGGCCACCACCCCTGCAGCTACCCAGGCCACCACCCCTGCAGCTACCCGGGCCACCACCCCTGCAGCTACCCGGGCCACCACCCCTGCAGCTACCCGGGTTAGCTCATTTACAGCTACCCAGGCTATCATCTCTGCAGGTACCTGGACTATTAACCAAGCCCATCAGGTTACAACCAAATAAAACTCAAAGTTATCCATATACTGCTGGTTTGCATCCACATGTAGTAGAGCGGAGTGTAGATGATTCTAAGACAGTAACAAAAAGGTCACAATCTATTGTAAAGCTAAAGTCCTTGAACCCTACAATTAAAAAACTAAAAAAGTTGCATCTTTTTCAAACTCTTAATGATGCTAAAGTAATTTGGGACCGAAGATCAAAACCAAAAGGAATGTTAGTGGGCCATATTAACATTCATAGCATTGTCAACAAATCAGATCAAATGGAACACCTGCTAAGTGATTCTAATATTGATATACTTGGAATATCAGAAAGTTGGTTGACTCCTAAGTCACCAACAGCAGCTGTGAATATACTAGGATACAATGTATATAGAAGAGACAGAAAGACAGGAAAAGGTGGGGGTATGCTGGTTTATGTTAGGAACCATCTAAAATGTGAACTAATCAGCTGGCCACAAGAAGTTACCGTTGAATGTATTGGTTTGACTGTAACATTGCCTTCTACAATGTCTTTTACTGTGATCTGTATATATCGACCGCCATCTGCCAACGAAATATTTTATAATCAGCTTGAAATAATTTTAAATTGCTGCAATTCACAAAGGGAAATTATTTTTATTGGTGATATTAACATCAACTGGGACAGCAAAGCAGATAGGAGAAAACTGAAACAATTTACAGATAAGTATAATCTTACACAGATTATAATTGGTCCAACGAGAATAACAAATAAATCAAAAACAACAATTGACCCGAAATTGTTGACCTGAATTGTTAAGACTTTTAATCTCCTCTCTGGTCTTTCTGACCACAATTTTATTTTCTGCTCAAGAAAAATCAAGAGGTAGCATCCAGCTACAAGCAACAAAAATAGGTCATATGTTTTTATACCTAAAAATCTGCAACAACTTTTAGTTGTTTAAGAATGAACTTAAACAACTCAGTTGGTCCAATGTATTGGAAAATGTGGACACTGAAACTTGCTCAATGAACTTTATGAAAAGCATCAATGACATTTTAACCCAGTTTACAAGAGAAGGTAAAGTAAAAAAAAAACTAGGGATAATCTTCCTTGGCTTAATAGTTACTGTAGAAAATTGATGAAAGAAGGGGACCAGGCACTTAAAAAATCTTTGAAAACAGGAACTACAAGTGATCGCCAGATGTGTGTGATACAGCAAATATGTAAAGCAAAAGCTGTGTTCTATATTGACATTATAAAAGGGGCTAATGGGAATGGTAAATCAATATGGGAAAATTTAAATAAATTGCCACACTGATTGATGACCTAGACAAAATTGTCAATATATTTAATACATTCTTCATTAGCTCAGGTGCAGATTTAACAATGAACCTAAAAAGCTCTGACATTCCACATTATCCTTTAGATCTTAGTAAACCAGTGTTTAACATACAAGAAATCTCTGTCCCTGAGGTCATAAAAACAATAACAGCTATTAAAAGCTCAAAAGCCAGGGACATATTTGGCATGTCAAGTCACTTCTTACAGCTTCACAAAGAGATACTCGCAAGTCCAATTGCTCATATAATAAATCAGTCCATTAAACACGGAATTGTGCCATTATCATGGAAAACTGCCAGGGTTACCCCGGTATTTAAGGCAGGAGACAAAACAAAACCAGAGAACTATTGGCCAATAAGTATTTTGCCAATCATTTCAAAAATTGCTGAAAAATGGGTTGCTATACAGCTAACTGAACACCTGAACAATAGTGAAACTACTCTTCATCCTATGCAGTTTGGGTTTCTGAAGCATCACTCCACAGAGACAGCCACTTGCTATTTCTTAGAAAAACTAAAACATCTACTTGATCAGGGCGGCTTTGTGGGCGCTGTGTTCCTTGACCTGAAACGTGCTTTTGATACTATCAATCATACTGTCCTTCTTGACAAATTAACATATTTTAACTTCTCTAACAATGCCCTCTGCTGGATGAAATCATACCTGTCAGACAGAAAACAAGCTGTACAAATTGAAAACTCACAATCAACCTTACTTACTTGCTCAGCTGGAGTCCCACAAGGCTCAATATTAGGTCCAATTTTATTTAGCTTATATGTCAACAATTTACCAAATGCTTGTAAGAGTGTAAAAATGCAACTATATGCAGATGATACTGTACTGTATGCTCATGCAAAAACAAAATATGAAGCTGCTGCAGTGCTTTCGGGTGCCATGGTACCAGTGTCGCACTGGCTCCATGACTCTGGCCTGCATCTCAACACTAAAAAGACGGCCTGTATGTTTTTCTCTCGACAGCCAGCAGGGGGTGAGCAACCATCTGTGTTGGTCAATGGGGAGAAACTAGATGTGGTTGAACAATTTAAATACCTTGGGGTAGTTTTTGACTCTAACCTAAATTTTAAACAGCATGTTAAAAAAATTTCTTATATAATTAAATTAAATCTGTCAAACTTCAAACATATAAGACCTTATCTGACAACAGAATCAGCAAAGGCGTATATGCATGCCATGATATTCAGTCACATATCTTACTGCTATACCACATGGTTTCATACATCAGAGTCCATCCTGAAGCCCCTAAAGTCCCTCTTCAAAAAAACATTGAAAACACTGGACAAAAAGCCTCTACAGTATCACTATTGTAATATCTTAAGTAAATATAATATTCTGGATCTTGAAAGTTATCAGGTATTTATGGATGCTTGCCTTATTTTTAAAGTTTTAAATGGACTTGCTCCTCCACCATTAATGGATTTTATAAGTAAAAAACGACTGACCGAGTTAATACCAGAGGAGACTGTGACGTACAGAGACGCAGGACCAAATTTGGCCAAATGGTGACGTCTGTCAGAGGATCACAGTCATGGAACACATTACCGGCCCACGTCAGGAACTGTGGGTCCTTTTCAACCTTCAAGAACACTCTGAAAC